>NC_091734.1:3303806-3604152 GCF_030179905.1 Drosophila bipectinata | reverse complement strand
TTTTTTGAGGATATTAGGAATCCTTGGATGCAAATCGACGGCGAAAGGATCCCTGATTCCTAAATGGCATCCCTTTTTAGGATCCTCTGCGAAATAGCCAAGATATTCGCCAAAAACTGAGGAAAAACCGAATTCGCACTTTTCCAAGGGGAACCCCTAGGATTTTTGGCAAAAATCGGGGCAAAATTTTTTTTTGAGGATATTAGGAATCCTTGGATGCAGATCGACGGCGAAAGGATCCCCGATTCCTAAATGGCATCCCTTTTTAGGATCCTCTGCGAAATAGCCAAGATATTCGCCAACAACTGAGGAAAAACCGAATTCGCACTTTTCCAAGGGGAACCCCTAGGATTTTTGGCAAAAATCGGGGCTAAATTTTTTTTTGAGGATATTAGGAATCCTTGGATGCAAATCGACGGCGAAAGGATCCCTGATTCCTAAATGGCATCCCTTTTTAGGATCCTCTGCGAAATAGCCAAGATATTCGCCAAAAACTGAGGAAAAACCGAATTCGCACTTTTCCAAGGGGAACCCCTAGGATTTTTGGCAAAAATCGGGCCAATTTTTTTTTTGGAGCATTTTAGGAATTCTCGGATGCAGATCGACGGCGAAAGGATCCCTGATTCCTAAATGGCATCCCTTTTTAGGATCCTCTGCGAAATAGCCAAGATATTCGCCAAAAACTGAGGAAAAACCGAATTCGCACTTTTCCAAGGGGAACCCCTAGGATTTTTGGCAAAAATCGGGGCAACATTTTTTTTTGAGGATATTAGGAATCCTTGGATGCAGATCGACGGCGAAAGGATCCCCGATTCCTAAATGGCATCCCTTTTTAGGATCCTCTGCGAAATAGCCAAGATATTCGCCAAAAACTGAGGAAAAACCGAATTCGCACTTTTCCAAGGGGAACCCCTAGGATTTTTGGCAAAAATCGGGCCAAAATTTTTTTTGGAGGATTTTAAGAATTCTTGGATGCAGATCGACGGCAAAAGGATCCCCGATTCCTGAATGGCATCCCTTTTTAGGATCCTCTGCGAAATAGCCAAGATATTCGCCAAAAACTGAGGAAAAACCGAATTCGCACTTTTCCAAGGGGAACCCCTAAAATTTTTGGCAAAAATCGGGCCAAAATTTTTTTTGGAGCATTTTAGGAATTCTTGGATGCAGATCGACGGCGAAAGGATCCCTGATTCCTAAATGGCATCCCTTTTTAGGATCCTCTGCGAAATAGCCAAGATATTCGCCAAAAACTGAGGAAAAACCGAATTCGCACTTTTCCAAGGGGAACCCCTAGGATTTTTGGCAAAAATCGGGGCAAAATTTTTTTTTGAGGATATTAGGAATCCTTGGATGCAGATCGACGAGAAAAGGATCCCCGATTCCTAAATGGCATCCCTTTTTGGGATCCTCTGCGAAATAGCCAAGATATTCGCCAAAAACTGAGGAAAAACCGAATTCGCACTTTTCCAAGGGGAACCCCTAGGATTTTTGGCAAAAATCGGGCCAACATTTTTTTTGGAGGATTTTAAGAATTCTTGGATGCAGATCGACGGCAAAAGGATCCCCGATTCCTGAATGGCATCCCTTTTAGGATCCTCTGCGAAATAGCCAAGATATTCGCCAAAAACTGAGGAAAAACCGAATTCGCACTTTTCCAAGGGGAACCCCTAGGATTTTTGGCAAAAATCGGGGCAAAATTTTTTTTTGAGGATATTAGGAATCCTTGGATGCAGATCGACGGCGAAAGGATCCCCGATTCCTAAATGGCATCCCTTTTTAGGATCCTCTGCGAAATAGCCAAGATATTCGCCAACAACTGAGGAAAAACCGAATTCGCACTTTTCCAAGGGGAACCCCTAGGATTTTTGGCAAAAATCGGGGCAAAATTTTTTTTTGAGGATATTAGGAATCCTTGGATGCAAATCGACGGCGAAAGGATCCCTGATTCCTAAATGGCATCCCTTTTTAGGATCCTCTGCGAAATAGCCAAGATATTCGCCAAAAACTGAGGAAAAACCGAATTCGCACTTTTCCAAGGGGAACCCCTAGGATTTTTGGCAAAAATCGGGCCAATTTTTTTTTTGGAGCATTTTAGGAATTCTTGGATGCAGATCGACGGCGAAAGGATCCCTGATTCCTAAATGGCATCCCTTTTTAGGATCCTCTGCGAAATAGCCAAGATATTCGCCAAAAACTGAGGAAAAACCGAATTCGCACTTTTCCAAGGGGAACCCCTAGGATTTTTGGCAAAAATCGGGGCAAAATTTTTTTTTGAGGATATTAGGAATCCTTGGATGCAGATCGACGGCGAAAGGATCCCTGATTCCTAAATGGCATCCCTTTTTAGGATCCTCTGCGAAATAGCCAAGATATTCGCCAAAAACTGAGGAAAAACCGAATTCGCACTTTTCCAAGGGGAACCCCTAGGATTTTTGGCAAAAATCGGGGCAAAATTTTTTTTTGAGGATATTAGGAATCCTTGGATGCAAATCGACGGCGAAAGGATCCCTGATTCCTAAATGGCATCCCTTTTTAGGATCCTCTGCGAAATAGCCAAGATATTCGCCAAAAACTGAGGAAAAACCGAATTCGCACTTTTCCAAGGGGAACCCCTAGGATTTTTGGCAAAAATCGGAGCAAAATTTTTTTTGGAGCATTTTACGAATTCTTGGATGCAGATCGACGGCGAAAGGATCCCTGATTCCTAAATGGCATCCCTTTTTAGGATCCTCTGCGAAATAGCCAAGATATTCGCCAAAAACTGAGGAAAAACCGAATTCGCACTTTTCCAAGGGGAACCCCTAGGATTTTTGGCAAAAATCGGGCCAAAATTTTTTTTGGAGCATTGTAGGAGTTCTTGGATGCAGATCGACGGCGAAAGGATCCCTGATTCCTAAATGGCATCCCTTTTTCGGATCCTCTGCGAAATAGCCAAGATATTCGCCAAAAACTGAGGAAAAACCGAATTCGCACTTTTCCAAGGGGAACCCCTAGGATTTTTGGCAAAAATCGGGGCAACATTTTTTTTTTGAGGATTTTAGGAATCCGGAAAATATATATGGATATTGGATGTGTATGAGTGTATCAGTAACCGTTAGATCAGTCTTTGACTTTTAGGCCCACACGGTTCATGTCCCAAGTGGTTAAGGGTACAAAGTAGTACGCTTTATGATTTTAATATTCCAAACTGGCATAAAAAACCACTCCCAAATTCTGAAATCCGAATTAATGTCCGGTATTTAGCATTAAACTGGACTCTAGGTACACGAGAATGTCGAAAATAATGTATAAAATTATAATTAAACTAATAATGAGATCATTCAATAAAGAAAAAGTATAATTTTAACCTAAATGGTGTATATTTTGGGATTTTTTTTTTAAATGTTGGAATTTAAAAATAATGAATTTTAATGCAGATCGACAGATATTGATGTCCTGATTACAAAAATACTTTTCTTTTTAAAATCCGTTCAGAGATAGTCAAGTTATGAGCTCGAAAAGATCCGCCTTGGCGGCCACCTCGCGGCAAAAATTTCTCGAAATTCGTATGGGAGCAAATCTGAAGTACCAGGCGAACAGAAATCAGCAGAAGGTGGCCGAATTCAAGCAGTGCAAGCAGTTCAGATCAATTTTTCTGAGATAGCCATGTGTGGGAAAGGGAGAAACCCCCCCTGTGGTGGCACTCTACCCCCCAATTCACCCTTATGGAATGGCGATCACAGCATCATACTCCATGGGGGGGAATGGGATGCTGCTACCCATCATTATTAGAGGGGGACAGGTAGACAGATATGGCTGTAACAGTGATGGGAGAGCAGGAGTGATTTACAACGGCACTTGGCACGAGAGCTGAGCACGACATGCCGTCCCCATACATTTTCGCTCACGATAGCCCCATTTCGTGACACGCGCAGAAAATCAACGGGTGCCACTTTGGTTTTGCCATCATTAGGTGGAAATCACCGTTGTGGATCCCAAATTGGGAGGCTGGGATTGGCCATCATGGCAATAGTACCGTTTCTCTGCGAAATACGAAAGTTAACCCTTCACATGTCTTTACCTGTATATATTAAATATTTATTTTAATTAAGCAACAAAACTGTTAATTTAGGATTATAAAAACATCATTAAGTGAAGTAAAACGTATACAAAATGCAGGAAACATAATAAGAAGACGGTGGGGCAACTATTTATAGTCCTAACAATTAAGCTTGACCTGTGAAACTAGCATGGGAATGTGAAGTCCATGTGGCCGGTTAAGGGACAATTGTGTAATTTTTCTGTCGAAGCTAGGGCGAGGGGGGAGGTGAAACTGCTTGCACTGCTTGACTTCGGCCACCTTCTGCTGATTTCTGTTCGCCTGGTACTTCAGATTTCGTTCCATACGAATTTCAAACAATTGGCGCCGAGTCATGGGCGCTAAGGCGGATTTTCCAAAGCTCATATCTTGGTCATTTCTGAATGGATTTTTAAAAGCGATACCATTTTGATCTCAGGACAAGAATATCCTTCGATCTGCATCAAAATATTTTAGAAATCGAACAAAAAAAATTTGGGCCAATTTTCGCAAAAAATCATGATGTTACCCCTGTCAAAAATTGCGAAAATGGGGTCGAAATTTTATTGTTTGATTTTTGAAATCTTGGGATGCAATTCGAAGGATATTAAAGTCCTGATTTATAAATGGTATTCCGTTTTGGAATCGGTTACGAATTATTTAAAATATTCGCTAAAATGTGCATCAAAAGTTCAGATTTTGGAAAAATAAAAAAACCAAAATCTGAACAAAAAAAAAATAAGTAAAATACCAAAACATGGATTCACTTTTTGTGATTTTCGTGGGGAATAATTTGAAAAACTGCGCTAATACCTAAGATATCCTGAAATTTTGTGCATTTCCGATCCTTTTAAAAGTATAAGACTCTTAATAAAGCTTCTAAACATTCTTTAAATTAAACTGTTTTAAGGCTATAGCCCACCGGGCGTATACTTAACAAGCCAACTAGTCACAAAATAATTACGTATGCGACCCGTAGCCAAATGTAATAATAACTCATACGACCCGTTGGCAATTTACTTACCTGAAGGCTAGAATAACTAGTTAAGTTGTTTTATTTATTTCTTCAGAAATTTCCATAAATTGGCAAATCTCTCAAAAACATCTCCAGCCCCTCCTCCCCCCCTCTCTTTCTCTCTCTCGTGAACCAAAAACACCCATTTTAATACAATAAAAAAGTTGTGATATCCATTTAAGCTGTTGTTATACTTTAATTGCTTACTTCCCAACACCTTAAAGTTTGTTTGTATTTTTGTATACTTTTTCTGCTCGAATCTCTGGGGATTATACGCATATATTTTTTGGGGTTGAGCTTTAAGGTTTTTGTGGAGAATATTGAAAGATTTAAGCAACCAGAGCCACTTGAGGGTGTGGTTGAGGGTTGGTGGGTGGGTGCATGTGTGTGGTGTGGTGGTGTTTCCATAAAGCTGAGGAACTGCCACAGTTGTAAAAAGAAATTAGTTATTGCTGCAGGCTGTCTAGCGATGGGACTTGGCCGAATGGGGATTATAGCACGCAAGCTATAATGGTATCCTTGTCATCGCTAATACCGCAAGCTGTTCTTGTTGTTTTCTTGTTGTTTTTATAATTGAGAGCAGACAATATGCTACCAGAATATAGCGTATACCGTATATGGAGTAGGGCAGGCAGGGCTTGAGGGCGCGGGCGTGGCACTTGAAAACCGCAGAGCCGACATAACGTAACGTTACCGTTAATGGCCAAGAGAAGTACATCCATATATAGATACATGTATGTATATATGCGTGTGTAAGTATATCATATCGCCATTGGAACGAAGGAAGGAAGCGGACTGACTGCGAAAATGAGTTAATAAAATGCGTATGCGTAATCAAATTATATGTCAAGTGTGTTGACAACGTAGCAGTCAACGTTAATGTTGAAGCTGAGCTAAAGATGGAGACTGAGACGGTAGACCGCGACACAATCATCATCATCATCATCATCATCTTTTTTGAGAAAAACAGAAGCTGAGCTGGAGTCACATCATCGTCAGATGAGTGGGTTCCTTCTTTTCTGCCAAATGCGATTTTAATGACTCGAACAAAGGAGAACATTTAAGCGAAATTTATTACCCATTCCCCCCCTCTATTGTGTGTACTCTAAAGATAGGACAGGATCTAACCATTTTGATATCAAGGACTGCATCAATTTCGCAAACTGATCCATGATTTCACCTTCCGAATGACAAAATTTAATTTAATGTCATTCCATTTGTGCAAATTGAGGTAATTCAGTGACGTCGGCCAAACATTGAAAGGTATTAGTAGTGAAAGCATTAAAAACAAACAATTCCAATGTGTCGATACAGTGAGTTTCACAATTATAAGTATAACTTTGTTTATAAGGTTTGTGCTCTACAAGGTACAACCTCAACTCGTTGCTTCATACACCCTTTCTAGAACCTTTAAATGATTCATATTTACTTTAATGGTACGCACTGTTCGTGCATTTGGGCATTGGCTTGATAAATTTGGAGAACATTCGAGCACATTACACATCATTTGATGGGCTAATGCTTTTCCACTTGACATTTCGTCTATGGATTCAACAAACACTACTTCTGTCTCTTTGCCCAGCCAGGCAGTGGCCAAAGACGGAAGGATATGCGTTGGCAGGATATGGGAATATTTGTCAGAAGTAAATTAAATTGATGTGGCAAAAAGCTGGACACTCGGACACTCGGACACACCCATCTGGCATGCCATTTGAGCTGGATGCTGGACACCTGAGTTCTCAATTCGGTTCGGTTCGGTACGATTCGGTTCGACTCTTGATTAAGTGAAATTCCATTCCAGAGTTGTCATAAAATGCACACACAGATGAGAGAGAGAGATATGGGATATAAAGATATACACACAGAAACGCAAATTGATTGCGAAGCTGTTTGCTATAAATTATTAACACTAATTAAATGATTAAATAATTCAAAAAAACCAAACAGAGTGCAAGTGCGAGTGTGGAGCGAACAAAAACAAAAAAAATGTGGAAAGAGGCTGTGCCATGGTCGGAAGGTAGAGATATTTTTTTTATTGGTCAGATATCGCTCTGTTTTCATTTCGTTTCGCAATTTGTTGTTGTTGTTGTTTTTTATCTTTATCTTTATCAATTAACGCACAAATTGATTTTGTGCAAATTTAATTTAAATTTAAGATATTCGCATTCCACTCACTTTCCTGCCGCTTCAATGAGTGCACTCATTTTTGCCTCATCGATTCTCTTTGATGATTTTCGGAATCTGTTGCGGGGCAAAGGATTTTTTCCATTTTGGAGAACATAATGAACTTTATTTTGAACACTGTCAAGCAAACGACAAATCAAAGGTCAATCGAGGAGTTTTAAGTTCAGGATAAGCAGGATATTGTTTGGTTTATTTTGAAATAGTTTGAAAAAATATCTTAAAACTTCTCAGAGAGCTATCCGCGAAGTACCGGGTATCTAGACCTAAAAGATTGATATCCTTTTAAAGATACTTACCTTTTCTTCAAAAACCATCTTTAAATTACTGAAAAAGTGCTTTCCATCCTTAACCTTTCATACTTACCATTCCCCCCCTAAATATGTTCATTTAATTTGGCCAATTATTCTCAACTCTTTTGACCCTTAACCCTAAATCTTTTATTTTTTTTTTTGCTGCCACAATTTCCATTACGGACTCCGCAAATAGGCAACTTTTTGGACATCAAAGTGCGGCAATGGCAGTGGTAGTAAGTTTACCTTTTTGAGACTCTCGCCATATGGAACATGTTGGAACACCTAGATGTTACAGCCGGGAAAGTGAGAAAAATAAACAAGGTCTTGTTGATTTTTGACTAAATTGTTCATGATGTATTTATTCTCTTTTTTTTTTGGCTTTTTTTTTGTGTTGTATATATACCATTTATATATATAGAGATGTATGTATACATTTATATGATGCAAACTGCGGTATTTCTTACATATTTATTTGCCATTTTTTTTCTGTCCCAATGCTAGATTAGTTTTCGTTTTGTGTACGGCTACATATGTATCTGAATCTGTATCGGTATCTGTCTATATATATGTATGTATGCTGCATCAGTATCTGTATCTAGTGGACTAAGAGTACATGAATTAGAGTAATTTATACCTAAACTCTGCGGTTGTTAGCCTAAAAGTTCAACTTACCGTGCTAGGAATTTGACAAAAAAAAAAAAGATCATTACATTTAAGTTACTCTCATTTACTTGATGGTATTAATTTGTCTGCGGTTATTTCAGTGTCCAGTGTCCTGTGACCTATTCCAGTGTCCTTTTGTCCTGCCTGTGTGTGTGTGTGTGTTTGGTTTTGAATGCGTGTTAAAGTGGACTTAATTTAATTACATTGGCTTAATTTCAATATTTGTTTTATCGCTTTTGTTTCTGCACCGACGACCTGCCAGAATCATGGTAGTTTGCTTTTGTTTTTTTTTAGTTATTAACTACATAGACATATATCTGAATTGGCTTAGACTATGACACAAGTTGTAGCTTTGCAATTAGTTACTGCCTGATCTCATTATTTTTTATTTTTGGTTTTTTTTTTTTTTTCTGGTTTTTTTTTTGGCAGGGCCACAACCCATATATTTAAAGCCATGTCTCCTGCATGTATTTTTTGTATACACATGTACATATATATTCATATATATTTTCGTGTGAGTGTCTTTACGAGTAATGACTATCCTATCTGGTTTAATTTCACTATTTTAATTGAATGCCACAAATTGAATATGGCAAAAATTAACAAATGCCACTAACAAACCATGCCCACTCTGTGGGCGTTCGGTTGTTAAATTGAATTTATACATATATATATCTTATTTTGTTTTTTATATGTTAAATTTTGTTGATAAAACATATGAAGTTTACAGGGACGAAAGGGAAAAATAATGGCAAATACTTGAAATGAGCTCGGCTCGCTTGACAGGCATCCAATTTCGAATGTCGCAAAGCAGGAAAAAAAAACAAAAACAATCAACAAATAACAATCAACAAATAGGATAAAACACAACAAATGCCAAACAACAAACAAAATGACCATTCACGCGCTCAATTACCTACAATCAAAATGCATTTAAAAAGTATTTAAGCCTAATTGCCTAGGGCGGAGAGGGTTTTGGGCCAAAAACCAGCAGGGAGAAGGCTCTAAAACGACGGGTTTTCGGTTTTCTGCTTCTGGATATCTTGCTCTGATTACTCTGGGTAGACTGGCTTATTTGTTTAAAATTTGAATATCAACTGGATCGGTGGAAGCTATGGCTCACAAATTAATAATTACTTACTGTACTGCCTTAGTTTATTAGGTTTTGTGGTAAATATTTTCATTTTTATTTTCAGATTTTTCTGTTTTTGGTTAGTTTGTATTATTATTTTTGTTTGGCTTTTGTTTTGGCACATTCATATACATTTATACACTTAACATTTTGAGCTTGAAACATACACAGAGTTGAGCAATATTTTATAAAAATTGTTTCACATTTATCTTATTTGATTATAAAAAAAAAAAAAAAAATTGTTTAGCAACTGCTATGCATTATTCTATCAAAAACAATTTCAATTTAAAACCCTCAAGCGTAGCTATACAACAACAGAAAAAAAAAAATGAAGAGGGTGTCTATGTAGTATGACATTGGGAAACTAACTAACAAATCGCTTAAATAAACTTTGTCCTTTGCTGTTTATACAATTTGTCATTTTCATTTGCATTTTGTTTGCACTAACCACGCCCCTGCCTTTAATGCCACGCCCCCTATTTATTATTCATAGTTCAGTGTGTGCTTGTAGTATGGATGTATAGATGTTTGTTTGTTTGTTTGTCATTGTATTTATTAATTTTGTGAATTTCTGAATATCTGAATTCATGTTTCACGACCGCCGAAATGCTTTCAATTATTTATGCATTTATCATTACGAATTTTAATTTTAATTCACTCGCTTTTACGCTCTTACTTACTCAACTTTAGTTGTTATTCTTTGTGGTTTTCACATTATTTTTTCTGTCATTCTTATTTACATTCATAATAGTATTAATAACTACATACATATTTGCTTTTTAGTCTCTTACTGACAAAAAAAAAACCCTCCAGCTGAGATTAAGTTATTAGATTTGTGTGCAAGATATTTTTACAGTGTAGGCTTTAGTATCATTTCCATTTAGATTTTATGACTTAGACACGTATCACTTCACCTGGCGCCGGGCCCGTTTTCGGGCAAAGGGCATCATCGATGCTGTCCCGCAATCGCATGGCCGCATTGAGATCGGCGGCCTCGTCCCCGTTGCCGGCTCCCGGTCACATGAAGATATCACCCGACTTCCGCGGCGTGGTCGGCACACCGTGGGGACAGGTGACAGAGACGGGTGTCACCGTGGCGCCCGAGCCACTGGCCGAGTTCTGCTTGGATTCGTCCTCGAAGGTGACCATCTTTTCGCTGCGCGGCTTCAGCGTCATTATCTGGAGCTGTGCGGGCGGCGGTGGTGGTACCTGGGCCTGTGCCTGGCCCGGAGCAGCCGCCGAACAGAGCAGCGTCTGGGGCGGACCCAGCTGGAGGCCGTGCGGCAAGCCCAGGCCCATGTTCATGCCCATATTCATGCCCAGACCGCCGCCGCCCATGTTCATGTTGTAGCCGCCACCAGTGGCTCCGCCACCCATGTTGGGTGAGAATCGTCGTGGCGGCGGCAGGGCCAGATCCCCCACTCCGGAGAGATTAAACTCGCTGATGCTACGCGGCACAAAGTACTCGAGATGGTGCTCCGGTATGCCAGTCGATCGACGAATGGGTGTATTCCGCTGGAAGGCTCCACCTCCGCCATTCAAGCCACCAGCCCCCATGCCCATTCCCATGCCCATGCCCAGGCCGGATCCGGCCAGATGACTGCGCCGGGGCAGGGAACTGTACTGGGTGAGCGTGTGGGCCGGTCCAAAGAACATGGTCTGATGTTGGGCCAAGCTATTGGGCTGCATGCCCAGCGGTCCTGCTCCAGGATCCGCACTGGGTCGCTGTCAGGAGGACTTTGGCGTGACGGTCACGGAAACGAGAGCCACCTCCTCGGCCTTGGGCATCACATGATCCTGGACACTGAAGCGACGCAGCCACACGACAATCTCGGTCTGGATTAGGCTGAAGCACATGGCCACCACGGCCATGCCCACCAGGATGTAGGCGGAGGCGGTGTACAGAGCCAGGGTACCCTTGGGGGCCAGTTCGCCAAAGCCAATGGTGCCCAGCGACGTGAAGCAGAAGTACAAGGACTCCAGGACACTCCAGTTCTGCAGCTTGTGAAACAGGATCGCTCCACTGCTCACATAGCACAGCAGCACACACACGCATATCGAGATGGGTACACTGGGAGAATTCCTTCGTTCGTTCGACTTTTTGTCCTGCGCCTGCTGCTGCTGCGCCGCCGCCGCCTGTTGCTGTTGGTAGATGTACTTCTGGTGGCCGTAGTGTCCCTGCCCATGTCCTTGTCCCTGTTTTGCCTTGTCCTGCTTCCGTCCACTTCCGCCGCCGCCACCGCCGCTGCCGCCATTGATGCCGCTGGATGAGCCGGAGGCGCCTCCGGATCCGCCGACACCGCCGCCACTGCCCCCCGGCCCGCCCTTGACCTTTTGGCGTCGGAACAGGCAGCGCATTCCGGCCGACAGCGCCTCGCCCATGGCGGACAAATAGAGCAGGACAATCGGTATTCCAAACAGGGCGTAGACCAGGGCGGCCACACGACCCCACTGGGTGCGCGGAGAGACGCCGCCAAAGCCTGCAACGAAAAATGTCATTGATTTAGTTTTAAAATGTTTATTAATAAAATAAATACCCAAAAAATATAATATGGACTTTTTTTTTAAATTTAAGGTACTCGCTATTCCTTCGAATTCGTTTCGAATGAGGAAAGTAGCTTTTGAGTTCCCTGATTACTAAATGGTACTTTGTTTCCTGATCGGATACAAATTGGAAGAGAAATGGCCATCGGAAGGAGAAAAAGTGTCAAAATCGCGAAAACCCACAATTTTGCAGGGGTACCCCTAGGAAAAATTCGAAAAATTTAAAAACGACATTAGGGCAATGTTTTTAATGAGGAAAGTGGGTTTTGAGTTCCCTGATTACTAAATGGTACTTTGTTTCCTGATCGGATACAAATTGGAAGAGAAATGGCCATCGGAAGGAGAAAAAGTGTCAAAATCGCGAAAACCCACAATTTTGCAGGGGTACCCCTAGGAAAAAATTCGAAAAATTTAAAAACGATATTTCCGCAATGTTTTGAATGAGGAAAGTGGGTTTTGAGTTCCCTGATTACTAAATGGTACTTTGTTTCCTGATCGGATACAAATTGGAAGAGAAATGGCCATCGGAAGGAGAAAAAGTGTCAAAATCGCGAAAACCCACAATTTTGCAGGGGTACCCCTAGGAAAAATTCGAAAAATTTAAAAACGACATTAGGGCAATGTTTTTAATGAGGAAAGTGGGTTTTGAGTTCCCTGATTACTAAATGGTACTTTGTTTCCTGATCGGATACAAATTGGAAGAGAAATGGCCATCGGAAGGAGAAAAAGTGTCAAAATCGCGAAAACCCACAATTTTGCAGGGGTACCCCTAGGAAAAAATTCGAAAAATTTAAAAACGATATTTCCGCAATGTTTTGAATGAGGAAAGTAGCTTTTGAGTTCCCTGATTACTAAATGGTACTTTGTTTCCTGATCGGATACAAATTGGAAGAGAAATGGCCATCGGAAGGAGAAAAAGTGTCAAAATCGCGAAAACCCACAATTTTGCAGGGGTACCCCTAGGAAAAATTCGAAAAATTTAAAAACGACATTAGGGCAATGTTTTTAATGAGGAAAGTGGGTTTTGAGTTCCCTGATTACTAAATGGTACTTTGTTTCCTGATCGGATACAAATTGGAAGAGAAATGGCCATCGGAAGGAGAAAAAGTGTCAAAATCGCGAAAACCCACAATTTTGCAGGGGTACCCCTAGGAAAAAATTCGAAAAATTTAAAAACGATATTAGGGCAATGTTTTGAATAAGGAAAGTAGCTTTTGAGTTCCCTGAGAAAAAGTGTCAAAATCGCGAAAACCCACAATTTTGCAGGGGTACCCCTAGGAAAAAATTCGAAAATTTTAAAAACGACATTAGGGCAATGTTTTTAATAAGGAAAGTAGCTTTTGAGTTCCCTGATTACTAAATGGTACTTTGTTTCCTGATCGGATACAAATTGGAAGAGAAATGGCCATCGGAAGGAGAAAAAGTGTCAAAATCGCGAAAACCCACAATTTTGCAGGGGTACCCCTAGGAAAAAATTCGAAAAATTTAAAAACGATATTAGGGCAATGTTTTGAATAAGGAAAGTAGCTTTTGAGTTCTCTGATTACTAAATGGTACTTTGTTTCCTGATCGGATACAAATTGGAAGAGAAATGGCCATCGGAAGGAGAAAAAGTGTCAAAATCGCGAAAACCCACAATTTTGCAGGGGTACCCCTAGGAAAAAATTCGAAAAATTTAAAAACGATATTTCCGCAATGTTTTGAATGAGGAAAGTAGCTTTTGAGTTCCCTGATTACTAAATGGTACTTTGTTTCCTGATGGGATACAAATTGGAAGAGAAATGGCCATCGGAAGGAGAAAAAGTGTCAACATCGCGAAAACCCACAATTTTGCAGGGGTACCCCTAGGAAAATTCGAAAAATTTAAAAACGACATTAGGGCAATGTTTTTAATGAGGAAAGTGGGTTTTGAGTTCCCTGATTACTAAATGGTACTTTGTTTCCTGATCGGATACAAATTGGAAGAGAAATGGCCATCGGAAGGAGAAAAAGTGTCAAAATCGCGAAAACCCACAATTTTGCAGGGGTACCCCTAGGAAAAAATTCGAAAAATTTAAAAACGATATTTCCGCAATGTTTTGAATGAGGAAAGTAGTTTTTGAGTTCCCTGATTACTAAATGGTACTTTGTTTCCTGATGGGATACAAATTGGAAGAGAAATGGCCATCGGAAGGAGAAAAAGTGTCAACATCGCGAAAACCCACAATTTTGCAGGGGTACCCCTAGGAAAAATTCGAAAAATTTAAAAACGACATTAGGGCAATGTTTTTAATGAGGAAAGTGGGTTTTGAGTTCCCTGATTACTAAATGGTACTTTGTTTCCTGATCGGATACAAATTGGAAGAGAAATGGCCATCGGAAGGAGAAAAAGTGTCAAAATCGCGAAAACCCACAATTTTGCAGGGGTACCCCAAGGAAAAAATTCGAAAAATTTAAAAACGATATTTCCGCAATGTTTTGAATGAGGAAAGTAGTTTTTGAGTTCCCTGATTACTAAATGGTACTTTGTTTCCTGATCGGATACAAATTGGAAGAGAAATGGCCATCGGAAGGAGAATAAGTGTCAAAATCGCGAAAACCCACAATTTTGCAGGGGTACCCCTAGGAAAAAATTCGAAAAATTTAAAAACGATATTTCCGCAATGTTTTGAATGAGGAAAGTAGCTTTTGAGTGCCCTGATTACTAAATGGTACTTTGTTTCCTGATCGGATACAAATTGGAAGAGAAATGGCCATCGGAAGGAGAAAAAGTGTCAAAATCGCGAAAACCCACAATTTTGCAGGGGTACCCCTAGGAAAAAATTCGAAAAATTTAAAAACGATATTAGGGCAATGTTTTGAATAAGGAAAGTAGCTTTTGAGTTCCCTGAGAAAAAGTGTCAAAATCGCGAAAACCCACAATTTTGCAGGGGTACCCCTAGGAAAAAATTCGAAAAATTTAAAAACGATATTTCCGCAATGTTTTGAATGAGGAAAGTAGCTTTTGAGTTCCCTGATTACTAAATGGTACTTTGTTTCCTGATCGGATACAAATTGGAAGAGAAATGGCCATCGGAAGGAGAAAAAGTGTCAAAATCGCGAAAACCCACAATTTTGCAGGGGTACCCCTAGGAAAAAATTCGAAAAATTTAAAAACGATATTTCCGCAATGTTTTGAATGAGGAAAGTAGCTTTTGAGTTCCCTGATTACTAAATGGTACTTTGTTTCCTGATCGGATACAAATTGGAAGAGAAATGGCCATCGGAAGGAGAAAAAGTGTCAAAATCGCGAAAACCCACAATTTTGCAGGGGTACCCCTAGGAAAAAATTCGAAAATTTTAAAAACGACATTAGGGCAATGTTTTTAATAAGGAAAGTAGCTTTTGAGTTCCCTGATTACTAAATGGTACTTTGTTTCCTGATCGGATACAAATTGGAAGAGAAATGGCCATCGGAAGGAGAAAAAGTGTCAAAATCGCGAAAACCCACAATTTTGCAGGGGTACCCCTAGGAAAAAATTCGAAAAATTTAAAAACGATATTAGGGCAATGTTTTGAATAAGGAAAGTAGCTTTTGAGTTCCCTGATTACTAAATGGTACTTTGTTTCCTGATCGGATACAAATTGGAAGAGCCTTGGCCATCGGAAGGAGAAAAAGTGTCAAAATCGCGAAAACCCACAATTTTGCAGGGGTACCCCTAGGAAAAAATTCGAAAAATTTAAAAACGATATTAGGGCAATGTTTTGAATAAGGAAAGTAGCTTTTGAGTTCTCTGATTACTAAATGGTACTTTGTTTCCTGATCGGATACAAATTGGAAGAGAAATGGCCATCGGAAGGAGAAAAAGTGTCAAAATCGCGAAAACCCACAATTTTGCAGGGGTACCCCTAGGAAAAAATTCGAAAAATTTAAAAACGATATTTCCGCAATGTTTTGAATGAGGAAAGTAGCTTTTGAGTTCCCTGATTACTAAATGGTACTTTGTTTCCTGATGGGATACAAATTGGAAGAGAAATGGCCATCGGAAGGAGAAAAAGTGTCAAAATCGCGAAAACCCACAATTTTGCAGGGGTACCCCTAGGAAAAATTCGAAAAATTTAAAAACGACATTAGGGCAATGTTTTTAATGAGGAAAGTGGGTTTTGAGTTCCCTGATTACTAAATGGTACTTTGTTTCCTGATCGGATACAAATTGGAAGAGAAATGGCCATCGGAAGGAGAAAAAGTGTCAAAATCGCGAAAACCCACAATTTTGCAGGGGTACCCCTAGGAAAAAATTCGAAAAATTTAAAAACGATATTTCCGCAATGTTTTGAATGAGGAAAGTAGTTTTTGAGTTCCCTGATTACTAAATGGTACTTTGTTTCCTGATCGGATACAAATTGGAAGAGAAATGGCCATCGGAAGGAGAAAAAGTGTCAAAATCGCGAAAACCCACAATTTTGCAGGGGTACCCCTAGGAAAAAATTCGAAAAATTTAAAAACGATATTAGGGCAATGTTTTGAATAAGGAAAGTAGCTTTTGAGTGCCCTGATTACTAAATGGTACTTTGTTTCCTGATCGGATACAAATTGGAAGAGAAATGGCCATCGGAAGGAGAAAAAGTGTCAAAATCGCGAAAACCCACAATTTTGCAGGGGTACCCCTAGGAAAAAATTCGAAAAATTTAAAAACGATATTAGGGCAATGTTTTGAATAAGGAAAGTAGCTTTTGAGTTCTCTGATTACTAAATGGTACTTTGTTTCCTGATCGGATACAAATTGGAAGAGAAATGGCCATCGGAAGGAGAAAAAGTGTCAAAATCGCGAAAACCCACAATTTTGCAGGGGTACCCCTAGGAAAAAATTCGAAAAATTTAAAAACGATATTAGGGCAATGTTTTGAATAAGGAAAGTAGCTTTTGAGTTCCCTGATTACTAAATGGTACTTTGTTTCCTGATCGGATACAAATTGGAAGAGCCTTGGCCATCGGAAGGAGAAAAAGTGTCAAAATCGCGAAAACCCACAATTTTGCAGGGGTACCCCTAGGAAAAAATTCGAAAAATTTAAAAACGATATTTCCGCAATGTTTTGAATGAGGAAAGTAGCTTTTGAGTGCCCTGATTACTAAATGGTACTTTGTTTCCTGATCGGATACAAATTGGAAGAGAAATGGCCATCGGAAGGAGAAAAAGTGTCAAAATCGCGAAAACCCACAATTTTGCAGGGGTACCCCTAGGAAAAAATTCGAAAAATTTAAAAACGATATTTCCGCAATGTTTTGAATGAGGAAAGTAGCTTTTGAGTTCCCTGATTACTAAATGGTACTTTGTTTCCTGATCGGATACAAATTGGAAGAGAAATGGCCATCGGAAGGAGAAAAAGTGTCAAAATCGCGAAAACCCACAATTTTGCAGGGGTACCCCTAGGAAAAAATTCGAAAAATTTAAAAACGATATTTCCGCAATGTTTTGAATGAGGAAAGTAGCTTTTGAGTTCCCTGATTACTAAATGGTACTTTGTTTCCTGATCGGATACAAATTGGAAGAGAAATGGCCATCGGAAGGAGAAAAAGTGTCAAAATCGCGAAAACCCACAATTTTGCAGGGGTACCCCTAGGAAAAAATTCGAAAATTTTAAAAACGACATTAGGGCAATGTTTTTAATGAGGAAAGTGGGTTTTGAGTTCCCTGATTACTAAATGGTACTTTGTTTCCTGATGGGATACAAATTGGAAGAGAAATGGCCATCGGAAGGAGAAAAAGTGTCAAAATCGCGAAAACCCACAATTTTGCAGGGGTACCCCTAGGAAAAAATTCGAAAAATTTAAAAACGATATTAGGGCAATGTTTTGAATAAGGAAAGTAGCTTTTGAGTTCTCTGATTACTAAATGGTACTTTGTTTCCTGATCGGATACAAATTGGAAGAGAAATGGCCATCGGAAGGAGAAAAAGTGTCAACATCGCGAAAACCCACAATTTTGCAGGGGTACCCCTAGGAAAAATTCGAAAAATTTAAAAACGACATTAGGGCAATGTTTTTAATGAGGAAAGTGGGTTTTGAGTTCCCTGATTACTAAATGGTACTTTGTTTCCTGATGGGATACAAATTGGAAGAGAAATGGCCATCGGAAGGAGAAAAAGTGTCAAAATCGCGAAAACCCACAATTTTGCAGGGGTACCCCTAGGAAAAAATTCGAAAAATTTAAAAACGATATTAGGGCAATGTTTTGAATGAGGAAAGTAGCTTTTGAGTTCCCTGATTACTAAATGGTACTTTGTTTCCTGATCAGATACAAATTGGAAGAGAAATGGCCATCGGAAGGAGAAAAAGTGTCAAAATCGCGAAAACCCACAATTTTGCAGGGGGACCCCTAGGAAAAAATTCGAAAAATTTAAAAACGATATTAGGGCAATGTTTTGAATAAGGAAAGTAGCTTTTGAGTTCCCTGATTACTAAATGGTACTTTGTTTCCTGATCGGATACAAATTGGAAGAGAAATGGCCATCGGAAGGAGAAAAAGTGTCAAAATCGCGAAAACCCACAATTTTGCAGGGGTACCCCTAGGAAAAAATTCGAAAAATTTAAAAACGATATTTCCGCAATGTTTTGAATGAGGAAAGTAGCTTTTGAGTTCCCTGATTACTAAATGGTACTTTGTTTCCTGATCGGATACAAATTGGAAGAGAAATGGCCATCGGAAGGAGAAAAAGTGTCAAAATCGCGAAAACCCACAATTTTGCAGGGGTACCCCTAGGAAAAAATTCGAAAAATTTAAAAACGATATTAGGGCAATGTTTTGAATAAGGAAAGTAGCTTTTGAGTTCCCTGATTACTAAATGGTACTTTGTTTCCTGATCGGATACAAATTGGAAGAGCCTTGGCCATCGGAAGGAGAAAAAGTGTCAAAATCGCGAAAACCCACAATTTTGCAGGGGTACCCCTAGGAAAAAATTCGAAAAATTTAAAAACGATATTAGGGCAATGTTTTGAATAAGGAAAGTAGCTTTTGAGTTCTCTGATTACTAAATGGTACTTTGTTTCCTGATCGGATACAAATTGGAAGAGAAATGGCCATCGGAAGGAGAAAAAGTGTCAAAATCGCGAAAACCCACAATTTTGCAGGGGTACCCCTAGGAAAAAATTCGAAAAATTTAAAAACGATATTTCCGCAATGTTTTGAATGAGGAAAGTAGCTTTTGAGTTCCCTGATTACTAAATGGTACTTTGTTTCCTGATCGGATACAAATTGGAAGAGAAATGGCCATCGGAAGGAGAAAAAGTGTCAAAATCGCGAAAACCCACAATTTTGCAGGGGTACCCCTAGGAAAAAATTCGAAAAATTTAAAAACGATATTTCCGCAATGTTTTGAATGAGGAAAGTAGCTTTTGAGTTCCCTGATTACTAAATGGTACTTTGTTTCCTGATCGGATACAAATTGGAAGAGAAATGGCCATCGGAAGGAGAAAAAGTGTCAAAATCGCGAAAACCCACAATTTTGCAGGGGTACCCCTAGGAAAAAATTCGAAAAATTTAAAAACGATATTTCCGCAATGTTTTGAATGAGGAAAGTAGCTTTTGAGTTCCCTGATTACTAAATGGTACTTTGTTTCCTGATCGGATACAAATTGGAAGAGAAATGGCCATCGGAAGGAGAAAAAGTGTCAAAATCGCGAAAACCCACAATTTTGCAGGGGTACCCCTAGGAAAAAATTCGAAAAATTTAAAAACGATATTAGGGCAATGTTTTGAATAAGGAAAGTAGCTTTTGAGTTCCCTGATTACTAAATGGTACTTTGTTTCCTGATCGGATACAAATTGGAAGAGAAATGGCCATCGGAAGGAGAAAAAGTGTCAAAATCGCGAAAACCCACAATTTTGCAGGGGTACCCCTAGGAAAAAATTCGAAAAATTTAAAAACCATATTTCCGCAATGTTTTGAATAAGGAAAGTAGCTTTTGAGTTCCCTGATTACTAAATGGTACTTTGTTTCCTGATCGGGTACAAATTGGAAGAGCCTTGGCCATCGGAAGGAGAAAAAGTGTCAAAATCGCGAAAACCCACAATTTTGCAGGGGTACCCCTAGGAAAAATTCGAAAAATTTAAAAACGACATTAGGGCAATGTTTTTAATGAGGAAAGTGGGTTTTGAGTTCCCTGATTACTAAATGGTACTTTGTTTCCTGATCGGATACAAATTGGAAGAGAAATGGCCATCGGAAGGAGAAAAAGTGTCAAAATCGCGAAAACCCACAATTTTGCAGGGGTACCCCTAGGAAAAAATTCGAAAAATTTAAAAACCATATTTCCGCAATGTTTTGAATAAGGAAAGTAGCTTTTGAGTTCCCTGATTACTAAATGGTACTTTGTTTCCTGATCGGGTACAAATTGGAAGAGCCTTGGCCATCGGAAGGAGAAAAAGTGTCAAAATCGCGAAAACCCACAATTTTGCAGGGGTACCCCTAGGAAAAATTCGAAAAATTTAAAAACGACATTAGGGCAATGTTTTTAATGAGGAAAGTGGCTTTTGAGTTCCCTGATTACTAAATGGTACTTTGTTTCCTGATCGGATACAAATTGGAAGAGAAATGGCCATCGGAAGGAGAAAAAGTGTCAAAATCGCGAAAACCCACAATTTTGCAGGGGTACCCCTAGGAAAAAATTCGAAAAATTTAAAAACGACATTAGGGCAATGTTTTGAATAAGGAAAGTAGCTTTTGAGTTCCCTGATTACTAAATGGTACTTTGTTTCCTGATCGGATACAAATTGGAAGAGAAATGGCCATCGGAAGGAGAAAAAGTGTCAAAATCGCGAAAACCCACAATTTTGCAGGGGTACCCCTAGGAAAAAATTCGAAAATTTTAAAAACGATATTTCCGCAATGTTTTGAATGAGGAAAGTAGCTTTTGAGTTCCCTGATTACTAAATGGTACTTTGTTTCCTGATCGGATACAAATTGGAAGAGAAATGGCCATCGGAAGGAGAAAAAGTGTCAAAATCGCGAAAACCCACAATTTTGCAGGGGTACCCCTAGGAAAAAATTCGAAAAATTTAAAAACGACATTAGGGCAATGTTTTGAATAAGGAAAGTAGCTTTTGAGTTCCCTGATTACTAAATGGTACTTTGTTTCCTGATCGGATACAAATTGGAAGAGAAATGGCCATCGGAAGGAGAAAAAGTGTCAAAATCGCGAAAACCCACAATTTTGCAGGGGTACCCCTAGGAAAAAATTCGAAAAATTTAAAAACGATATTAGGGCAATGTTTTGAATAAGGAAAGTAGCTTTTGAGTTCCCTGATTACTAAATGGTACTTTGTTTCCTGATCGGATACAAATTGGAAGAGAAATGGCCATCGGAAGGAGAAAAAGTGTCAAAATCGCGAAAACCCACAATTTTGCAGGGGTACCCCTAGGAAAAAATTCGAAAAATTTAAAAACGATATTAGGGCAATGTTTTGAATAAGGAAAGTAGCTTTTGAGTTCCCTGATTACTAAATGGTACTTTGTTTCCTGATCGGATACAAATTGGAAGAGAAATGGCCATCGGAAGGAGAAAAAGTGTCAAAATCGCGAAAACCCACAATTTTGCAGGGGTACCCCTAGGAAAAAATTCGAAAAATTTAAAAACGATATTAGGGCAATGTTTTGAATAAGGAAAGTAGCTTTTGAGTTCCCTGATTACTAAATGGTACTTTGTTTCCTGATCGGATACAAATTGGAAGAGAAATGGCCATCGGAAGGAGAAAAAGTGTCAAAATCGCGAAAACCCACAATTTTGCAGGGGTACCCCTAGGAAAAAATTCGAAAAATTTAAAAACGATATTTCCGCAATGTTTTGAATGAGGAAAGTAGCTTTTGAGTTCCCTGATTACTAAATGGTACTTTGTTTCCTGATCGGATACAAATTGGAAGAGAAATGGCCATCGGAAGGAGAAAAAGTGTCAAAATCGCGAAAACCCACAATTTTGCAGGGGTACCCCTAGGAAAAATTTCGAAAAATTTAAAAACGATATTAGGGCAATGTTTTTAATGAGGAAAGTAGCTTTTGAGTTCCCTGATTACTAAATGGTACTTTGTTTCCTGATCGGATACAAATTGGAAGAGAAATGGCCATCGGAAGGAGAAAAAGTGTCAAAATCGCGAACACCCACAATTTTGCAGGGGTACCCCTAGGAAAAAATTCGAAAAATTTAAAAACGATATTTCCGCAATGTTTTGAATGAGGAAAGTAGCTTTTGAGTTTCCTGATTACTAAATGGTACTTTGTTTCCTGATCGGATACAAATTGGAAGAGAAATGGCCATCGGAAGGAGAAAAAGTGTCAAAATCGCGAAAACCCACAATTTTGCAGGGGTACCCCTAGGAAAAATTTCGAAAAATTTAAAAACGATATTAGGGCAATGTTTTTAATGAGGAAAGTAGCTTTTGAGTTCCCTGATTACTAAATGGTACTTTGTTTCCTGATCGGATACAAATTGGAAGAGAAATGGCCATCGGAAGGAGAAAAGTGTCAAAATCGCGAACACCCACAATTTTGCAGGGGTACCCCTAGGAAAAAATTCGAAAAATTTAAAAACGATATTTCCGCAATGTTTTGAATGAGGAAAGTAGCTTTTGAGTTCCCTGATTACTAAATGGTACTTTGTTTCCTGATCGGATACAAATTGGAAGAGAAATGGCCATCGGAAGGAGAAAAAGTGTCAAAATCGCGAACACCCACAATTTTGCAGGGGTACCCCTAGGAAAAATTCGAAAAATTTAAAAACGACATTAGGGCAATGTTTTTAATGAGGAAAGTGGGTTTTGAGTTCCCTGATTACTAAATGGTACTTTGTTTCCTGATCGGATACAAATTGGAAGAGAAATGGCCATCGGAAGGAGAAAAAGTGTCAAAATCGCGAACACCCACAATTTTGCAGGGGTACCCCTAGGAAAAAATTCGAAAAATTTAAAAACGATATTTCCGCAATGTTTTGAATGAGGAAAGTAGCTTTTGAGTTCCCTGATTACTAAATGGTACTTTGTTTCCTGATCGGATACAAATTGGAAGAGAAATGGCCATCGGAAGGAGAAAAAGTGTCAAAATCGCGAAAACCCACAATTTTGCAGGGGTACCCCTAGGAAAAATTTCGAAAAATTTAAAAACGATATTAAGGCAATGTTTTTAATGAGGAAAGTAGCTTTTGAGTTCCCTGATTACTAAATGGTACTTTGTTTCCTGATCGGATACAAATTGGAAGAGAAATGGCCATCGGAAGGAGAAAAAGTGTCAAAATCGCGAAAACCCACAATTTTGCAGGGGTACCCCTAGGAAAAAATTCGAAAAATTTAAAAACCATATTTCCGCAATGTTTTGAATAAGGAAAGTAGCTTTTGAGTTCCCTGATTACTAAATGGTACTTTGTTTCCTGATCGGGTACAAATTGGAAGAGCCTTGGCCATCGGAAGGAGAAAAAGTGTCAAAATCGCGAAAACCCACAATTTTGCAGGGGTACCCCTAGGAAAAATTCGAAAAATTTAAAAACGACATTAGGGCAATGTTTTTAATGAGGAAAGTGGCTTTTGAGTTCCCTGATTACTAAATGGTACTTTGTTTCCTGATCGGATACAAATTGGAAGAGAAATGGCCATCGGAAGGAGAAAAAGTGTCAAAATCGCGAAAACCCACAATTTTGCAGGGGTACCCCTAGGAAAAAATTCGAAAAATTTAAAAACGACATTAGGGCAATGTTTTGAATAAGGAAAGTAGCTTTTGAGTTCCCTGATTACTAAATGGTACTTTGTTTCCTGATCGGATACAAATTGGAAGAGAAATGGCCATCGGAAGGAGAAAAAGTGTCAAAATCGCGAAAACCCACAATTTTGCAGGGGTACCCCTAGGAAAAAATTCGAAAATTTTAAAAACGATATTTCCGCAATGTTTTGAATGAGGAAAGTAGCTTTTGAGTTCCCTGATTACTAAATGGTACTTTGTTTCCTGATCGGATACAAATTGGAAGAGAAATGGCCATCGGAAGGAGAAAAAGTGTCAAAATCGCGAAAACCCACAATTTTGCAGGGGTACCCCTAGGAAAAAATTCGAAAAATTTAAAAACGACATTAGGGCAATGTTTTGAATAAGGAAAGTAGCTTTTGAGTTCCCTGATTACTAAATGGTACTTTGTTTCCTGATCGGATACAAATTGGAAGAGAAATGGCCATCGGAAGGAGAAAAAGTGTCAAAATCGCGAAAACCCACAATTTTGCAGGGGTACCCCTAGGAAAAAATTCGAAAAATTTAAAAACGATATTAGGGCAATGTTTTGAATAAGGAAAGTAGCTTTTGAGTTCCCTGATTACTAAATGGTACTTTGTTTCCTGATCGGATACAAATTGGAAGAGAAATGGCCATCGGAAGGAGAAAAAGTGTCAAAATCGCGAAAACCCACAATTTTGCAGGGGTACCCCTAGGAAAAAATTCGAAAAATTTAAAAACGATATTAGGGCAATGTTTTGAATAAGGAAAGTAGCTTTTGAGTTCCCTGATTACTAAATGGTACTTTGTTTCCTGATCGGATACAAATTGGAAGAGAAATGGCCATCGGAAGGAGAAAAAGTGTCAAAATCGCGAAAACCCACAATTTTGCAGGGGTACCCCTAGGAAAAAATTCGAAAAATTTAAAAACGATATTAGGGCAATGTTTTGAATAAGGAAAGTAGCTTTTGAGTTCCCTGATTACTAAATGGTACTTTGTTTCCTGATCGGATACAAATTGGAAGAGAAATGGCCATCGGAAGGAGAAAAAGTGTCAAAATCGCGAAAACCCACAATTTTGCAGGGGTACCCCTAGGAAAAAATTCGAAAAATTTAAAAACGATATTTCCGCAATGTTTTGAATGAGGAAAGTAGCTTTTGAGTTCCCTGATTACTAAATGGTACTTTGTTTCCTGATCGGATACAAATTGGAAGAGAAATGGCCATCGGAAGGAGAAAAAGTGTCAAAATCGCGAAAACCCACAATTTTGCAGGGGTACCCCTAGGAAAAATTTCGAAAAATTTAAAAACGATATTAGGGCAATGTTTTTAATGAGGAAAGTAGCTTTTGAGTTCCCTGATTACTAAATGGTACTTTGTTTCCTGATCGGATACAAATTGGAAGAGAAATGGCCATCGGAAGGAGAAAAAGTGTCAAAATCGCGAACACCCACAATTTTGCAGGGGTACCCCTAGGAAAAAATTCGAAAAATTTAAAAACGATATTTCCGCAATGTTTTGAATGAGGAAAGTAGCTTTTGAGTTCCCTGATTACTAAATGGTACTTTGTTTCCTGATCGGATACAAATTGGAAGAGAAATGGCCATCGGAAGGAGAAAAAGTGTCAAAATCGCGAAAACCCACAATTTTGCAGGGGTACCCCTAGGAAAAATTTCGAAAAATTTAAAAACGATATTAGGGCAATGTTTTTAATGAGGAAAGTAGCTTTTGAGTTCCCTGATTACTAAATGGTACTTTGTTTCCTGATCGGATACAAATTGGAAGAGAAATGGCCATCGGAAGGAGAAAAAGTGTCAAAATCGCGAACACCCACAATTTTGCAGGGGTACCCCTAGGAAAAAATTCGAAAAATTTAAAAACGATATTTCCGCAATGTTTTGAATGAGGAAAGTAGCTTTTGAGTTCCCTGATTACTAAATGGTACTTTGTTTCCTGATCGGATACAAATTGGAAGAGAAATGGCCATCGGAAGGAGAAAAAGTGTCAAAATCGCGAAAACCCACAATTTTGCAGGGGTACCCCTAGGAAAAAATTCGAAAAATTTAAAAACCATATTTCCGCAATGTTTTGAATAAGGAAAGTAGCTTTTGAGTTCCCTGATTACTAAATGGTACTTTGTTTCCTGATCGGGTACAAATTGGAAGAGCCTTGGCCATCGGAAGGAGAAAAAGTGTCAAAATCGCGAAAACCCACAATTTTGCAGGGGTACCCCTAGGAAAAATTCGAAAAATTTAAAAACGACATTAGGGCAATGTTTTGAATAAGGAAAGTAGCTTTTGAGTTCCCTGATTACTAAATGGTACTTTGTTTCCTGATCGGATACAAATTGGAAGAGAAATGGCCATCGGAAGGAGAAAAAGTGTCAAAATCGGGAAACCCACAATTTTGCAGGGGTACCCCTAGGAAAAAATTCAAAAAATTTAAAAACGATATTTCCGCAATGTTTTGAATGAGGAAAGTAGCTTTTGAGTTCCCTGATTACTAAATGGTACTTTGTTTCCTGATCGGATACAAATTGGAAGAGAAATGGCCATCGGAAGGAGAAAAAGTGCCGAAATCGCGAAAACCCTGATTTTATGGGGGTACCCCTTGGATAGAGAATTTCGCTAGGAACTGAATGGGATTAAGAAATCAATGACTCTATTGTTTTGATAGCAAGCCAATCTGACGGGCCATAAAGACGGGCAGTGGTGGCTACACTCCTCCATTTCCTGGACAGTTCGCGTGATTTGAGGCAGAGATATGGTCAGGTGTAAACAGCAACTAGTGTTCCCCTATTTACAGCCCTTGTTAATGGCCAATTATCTGTGGTGGACTAGGGATTTCCTTTTGTTTCGATTTAGAATTTAATGAATTCGCATGTGATTAGATAGACATTTGGCGCACTATCTGCTGAAGGCTCAGATAAGATATTACAGGTGTTAGCCACTTGCAGCGGATCCACTCAAGGTGCCAGCATGGAGCGTCTCTATCGAACGTGGATTTTCAGAGGTCTGAATGACTATAAATAGCCCTGCACTTGTCTGCGACCAGCACAGTCCACTACATCGGAGACACCACTCACGTACTTGAAGCACCGAAACCATGGCCATGATACCCGTGAGCTACAGCGAAAAGGATAACGTCTGGAGCGGAGCCAAGCGGAATCCCATTTACAAATATGACACCTCCGTTGGCAGGATTATATTTAATAACATGCGTAACTGGCCAAAGAACGTCTGCCAGGTAAGCTCCAGGATTTGTAGAGAAATTCGATTATGTCACCCGTCCCCAATCTCCAGATATGCGATGTGGATGGAGTGGCTGTCACTTTCGAGAAAGGACTCACCTGGGCCATTCGCATAGCCCAGTACCTGAAGAAGCGCGGTCTTAACTACAAGGATGTCATTGGAATTGCCGCCAAGAACTCAACCTATGTAATGCCCCTGGGTGTGGCATGTCTGATGAATGCCACACCCTTCCACGCAGTGAATCCTGTACTCGATCAAGGTGAGTCCGGCGGTATGGAGGTCTCTTGATTAAAAAAAATAATGGGTTACTTTTGCGGTCTAGGTACACTGACACATGTCTTCTCGATCACCAAGCCAACTCTGATATTCTGTGATGGCCACGAGTACGAGAAGATCCATGAGGCCACCAAAGGATGGCATCCGGAGATCTTCACCCTAACTGATCATATCGAGGGAGTGTCCAGCATTGAGACTCTTCTGGATCCCACCACCACGGAAAGGATTTATCAGTGAGTGGAATGAGTGTCCAGCCACCTAATGAGTTACAAATTGTGGCTTTTTTTAGGCCGGAACCCCTGAGGGATGGTGACCAGACAGTGGCTATTCTGTGCTCTTCGGGAACCACTGGCCTGCCCAAGGCTGTGTGCATTTCCAATAGCATTTTGATTCAGGATAGCATGTAAGATTAAGAATATAATATTATTATGAATTATTTTTAAATATTTAAAACTTTGTAATTGCAGGCTGATTACCAGCGAATCGGTGATTTATATTGGAAGTTGCCTGGACTGGATCACCGGACTGTGGGCCTTTGTGTTCAGCACCGTTTTCGGATGCACTCGCATCATTAGCAACAAGCCCTTTAGTCCCGAATATTTCGTCAGTCTGGTAAAGAAGTACAAGATCAACTACGCTGTACTGCCACCGCGTCATCTTTCGGCCATGATTAGCTGCCCGGATGCTACTCCCGAGGCCCTATCGCCCATCACGCTCCTCAATTATGGCGGCGGTTCAGTTTCCGCGTCTACCCTGCAGAAATCCCAGCAGATCTGCAAGAGCGCCATGCTCAATTCTGGGTATGGAATGACGGAGGTGGGCGCCATCACCATCAATATCGGAATCAGCAATGTTGCGTCAGCCGGAAGGCCCATACCGGGCATTAAAATCCGTATTGTGGATGAGGATGGCCGGAATCTGGGCTACAATGAGGTGGGCGAGATCTATGTCCATACGGGCCAGGCGTGGAACGGTTACTACGGCAATCCCGTCGAGACACGCCGCATGCAGGACTTTGAGGGATGGTTCCACACCGGCGACCTGGGCTACTTTGATGATCAGAACTTCCTGTATATAGTGGACCGGAAGAAGGAGATCCTCAAGTACCAGGGACTCCATTACTGGCCCACCGAGATCGAAAGCGTCATCACGGAGATGCCGCAGGTGCAGGACGTCTGCGTGGTGGGCATCTACGATGAGCGGGAGGGCGATGCTGCTGGTGCTCTGGTGGTGAAGGCTAAGGGTGCCAATGTCACGGCCCAGGAGATAGCGGATCATGTGGCCAAGAAGCTTCCCGCCACCCAGAAGCAGCTCCGGGCCGGAGTCGTCTTTACGGACAAGCTGCCAGCCAATGTCAATGGCAAGACAATGCGAAAGGTGGCACGCGACGTCTTCGTAGCCCAAAATGCAGCTCGCAAGTGAGATCGGTGGCACTCCAAGTCTGTTTCTAATCTTAAGTGCTGGCAAATAATAGGAATACTTGAAACGCTGTTGGCGAAGCACCTTGGTCGAGGGCCCTCGACGGTAGGGTGACCTTTGGATAGCCATAAGCCATAAATTGTAACTGCAGTGGACACTAATCCCTCAAAAGGGAAACACCAAAGTCCACTGTGGATAGTGGATATATATGTAAGTCATATCGTTAATCATTCAGTCTATATAGTTTAACCCCTTTTTTTTTTTTTTTTTTTTTGTAAAATCTGTTTATTATAATAAAAAAAAATTAATTCAAACTTTTCAGTCTTTTTGTGGGTAGTTATGGGTATTATTATAGTCGGGAGCTTCTGAAGATTTTTAAGATATCAAGGCTCTTTAAGAAGAAAGTATGCATTGAAGAGGTTCACTTTCGAAGCTAAAATCTTTAAAATTCTTCAAAGAACCATCCTCCAAATCTTAATCTGTTTTATTGTAACATACTTTCAGGCACCTTTAATAAATTTTTCAGAGTATCAGGCTATCTGATAACTCTTAGCACTATCTTATAATATTCTTTAAAATTATTGTCATTTACGAAGTGTGTCATTATCTGAATAGTTTCCTACTGATAAGATTATCTGATCCTTATCATTGTATCATCATAACAGTTTCAAGTTTATGCAATGGTGCATCTATGGATTTGCCTCCAAATCCCTATTATTACTTATATGACTTCGACTTTTCACAGATTGTTTTGAAAAGAACTAGTACTTGTTGAAAATCAGGTGTTTCATTGATGCAGGTCATCCAGATAAGGCAGTTTATTGCCATCTGGTTATCACTATAACTAAGGTTTCACTTCCTAGACAGAGGCAGTTATAGTTTAGATAGTGATTTATTAAAGACATCGATCGATCGATCGACTGATGAAATTGAGGCATTTTTACGATGCCCGGGACAGGGTTTGGAGCAGGATTTAGTCTAAAAGGTTCCTCAATGTATAAGGAGGAAGCTTCTTTGGAAAAGATTATCAGCAGTACTATGAGAACCTTTCCAAGAGACGTGGAGAGAATTTTGACTCCTCCTTCAAGGAGTAACCCTTTTTTTCGCGACAAGGATAACCCATTATATTGGAAAACAAATAGTTTTGATTCCAAAACGAGCCTTCCAACTCCATAAGTTAGAGGCAATTGAATTAGTGAGCTGGGAGGGGGGGTAAACCCCATTAAATGGATGAGGAAGCTGCGAATTTCTAGCAATGTCACACTTGACTACCGAGTGTCCTGCTACGTGATCCCATTCGCAGCTTAACAGCCTCCAGGACTTGATCCTTAATCTAATTAGCAGGACGGACTATGCAGATGCTGGAGCAGATTAGCAGGAGCAGATAAAGTCATTTTCCTGGCCGACAACACGAGGACAAAAAAAATGTATACATACATACGTACATACATATAATACCAGGATTCAGTTGGTAAACATGTGCTGCCCCCACCGGAGCCACCAGAGCCACCGGTCCATGTGCATGTGGCACAACAACCTTTTTCGGGGCAGACACATTTCCCACATTTTTCCGCCCAGGCCCCAGTACTCTTCTCAGACTGGCTTGGAAAAAAAAAAACCATTCTACGACACGTAACTTTTTCTGTCGGGGACACTTTGGCTTTGATGTTGTTTGCCTCGCCGTAGAAGGATGAGGTGGTGGCCAGGAAGGACTGCAGGAACTGCAGGACTGGGATTGAAAATCAGAGGAGCAGACCGACCATTCGCAGGTCCTGCGACAAAACAGGACCTAGGCCTTACTACTGGGCACGACCTAACCCAACACGGAAAGCCAGCCCCCCTCTCTCTGGCATTCGGTTCTGGTTCTGGTTCTGCAATGAACTTTTAATGTGGAAACTTTTATAATTGAGTAAAATTGTGCGTGTGAGTATGCCAAGAGTGTGTGTCTGTGTGCGACTGTGTATGTATTAAATTTTATTACTGGCAAAATAAAAAGCCAAACGACAATAGCAAAAAAAAACACATACAAATAGGCGAATAGAAAAAAAGAAAAGTTTAGAAAAGAGTCGAAGTTGAGATACTCTAAGAGGTACGATTAAATATGAAATTGTAGACTTTACTAACATATTTTAATATCTAACTTTAATGTTGATAGATTTCTAAGCAAACACTAAACTCAACACAAATAAAATACCAAAAAATATCTATAATAATAACTATACCCCTCAGAGTATATAGTAAGTAACTATACTATATAGTAGCTATATAGTAGTAACTATACCCCTCAGTGTTAGAGTATTAAAACCCCGAAATAGAAACAGAAAAAAAACCCAAAAACACGAGTAAAATCTGGATGAACAAAACAGAGAAAATGCTTTTCAGTTTAAATGAAAAGAAAAATACTTTAAAAACCCAAGCACGTTTAAGAGCAAAAAAAAAATAAAAATAAAATAGGAATGAGAAGATGGGCTCTCTAGGCCATTCTTGGCCCTGTGGCCTTTGCCCTTTTGCCATCTCAATGAGCTTGTTTCACACGCTCGGCGGAAAAGTTGTTGAAAATTATCATCGTCGTATGCCCATCGTTCATACACGCCCACACTGCCCCACACAGTGCCACGCCCCTCTGGCAACCGTCCACCGACTCGACCATTCTATATTCTAGCGGGCAGCCAGTTGCTAAAAATTGTTAGTGAAAATTATAACATTTACAATATGGCATCCATAAAATTGTATGTAGTTATAACTAACTAACTAACGACGCACACATGTCGACCATGACCACGGGCCACGCCTCTACCGCCCACCAACTAACTGGAAGATTTCTCTAACGGATTAAGGGTATACCCTTCATAGTCCCCCCCTTGGTAAAAACTGGCAATTATGCGTAGCAATTTTCGTAGAAAAGTTAAAGCCAACTCTGCCAGGGCTATATAAATATATAACATGAGGGGTAAAAACGATTTCCATGTTGGTTGGGGGAGGGGATTGAAATTTTTGAATCCGGTCTGGGAATTTGGAATGGGTTTTAAGGGTTCGGGTTTTGGGGTTATGAAATGAAGACCCTCTGAGTCTGAGGGGGTGTGGTAATGGTTTCAAAGTGCCCACGTATGTACAACATTCTGTCCGGACTCTGGACTACTTTGGTCAGTTTTCCGGTGACATAACTGATGTTTTGGGTGGTAATTTTTGGTAATTTGCCACATGGCATGTCAAAGAGTCTTCAAATTAAAGACCAGGCCATAAAAACACCAAAGCCAGAGATTCCAAGGTATGAGAAAAAATTAAATAAATAAAAAATATTAAATAAGAAAATCAGGTACGAGGAATACCAGGACAAAATAGATCCATAGACCAGGTCACAAGAACACAAAATATTCAAAGGTAAGACAAAAAAAATTAAATAAATAAATAAAAATATATTAAATAAGAAAATCAGGATAGAGAGCAAGTAGCATAATGGTGGATTTCCGAAGATTATGGCTCTTCTCACGTTAAAAGTCCACAAGAAAAATTCTGAACTTCTAGATTCCAAGGACGGATAAATAAGATAAAATTAATAAATAAAAAATATTAAATAAGAGCATTGGGAAAATATTAAAAACAAGAATTCTCTGCCTTGGAACGGAGTTCAATTAGAATCCAAGGTATAAGAAAAAAATTAAATGAATAAATGAAAAAATATTAAATAAGAAAATCAGGTACGAGGATCACCCGGACAAAACAGATCCATAGACCAGGTCACAAGAACAAAAAATATTCCAAGGTAAAACAAAAAAATTAAAATGTAAAAATAAAAAATATTTAAGAAGAAAATCAGGCCAGAGACCCTGGCTTTCAAGAACTAAAGACCATTGCACGAAAAGATATATATAAATATATAAAGAAAAATCAGAAAATCAGGTTAGAGTAGCAACAGTAGCATAATGGTAGATTTCCGAAGAATATGGCTCTTCTCATTTTTAAAGTCCGCAAGAAAAGTCCCGAACTTCTAGATTCCAAGGTAAAACAAAAAAAATAAAAAGAAAAAATAAAAAATATTTAAGAAAATCCGGGTAGACCCTGGCATTCAAAAACTTTAGTTCCATTGCACGAAAAGATATATATAAATAAATAAAGAAAAATCAGAAAATCAGGTTAGAGTAGCAACAGTAGCATAATGGTGGACTTCCGAAGAATATGGCTCTGCTGACGTTTAAAGTCCGCAAGAAAAGTCCCGAACTTCTAGATTCCAAGGTAAACAAAATAAATAAAATGTAAAAATAAAAAATATTTAAGAAAACCCAGCTAGACCCTGGCTTTCAAAAACTTTAGTTACATTGCACGAAACGATATATATAAATAAATGAAGAAAAATCAGAAAATCAGGTTAGAGTAGCAACAGTAGCATAATGGTAGATTTCCGAAGAATATGGCTCTTCTCATTTTTAAAGTCCGCAAGAAAAGTCCCGAACTTTTAGATTCCAAGGTAAAACAAAAAAAATAAAATGTAAAAATAAAAAATATTTAAGAAAATCCGGCGAGACCCTGGCTTTCATGAACTAAAGACCATTGCACGAAAAGATATATATAAAAATATAAAGAAAAATCAGAAAATCAGGTTAGAGTAGCAACAGTAGCATAATGGTAGATTTCCGAAGAATATGGCTCTTCTCATTTTTAAAGTCCGCAAGAAAAGTCCCGAACTTCTAGATTCCAAGGTAAAACAAAAAAAATAAAATGTAAAAATAAAAAATATTTAAGAAGAAAATCAGAGGGAGAACAGGGCTAGAGGGATCCATTTAAAAACAGTAGCATAATGGTGGAGTTCCAGATACCATTGCAATATAAAATTAATTATTAAAAAACAAAATAAATATTGATAAGAAAAAAGAATCAGGAGATCCAGAAATAAATCTCTGCTTTAAGGCCCAAGGCAAGAAAAATTAATAAAAATAAATAAAAAATCAGATATATGAGGACTTCAGTAGAAGAAGATGCAGTTCCGCCAGTTCGACTAATAGCCTTGGTTCTTATTTGTTTTAAATCAAAAAAATAAAAATAAATAAGAAAATCAGTTGCAAAATTGCAAAATAAAATAATTATTAAAAAAATAAAAGCAGAAAAATAAGAAAAGATGAGCCGACCCGAGCCAGACGAATGCCAGGCGACGACTGACTGAAATATTTTCATTTTTCTGCCAAGGTGGGGTTTCAAAAAAAATCAAGGCCTACTTCTTAGGAACTAAAAAATACCAAAATAATTTATAGTTTTGGGATTTTTGGTAATTTTCTTTTTTAATACGGTCACCTTAATTAGCACCCACATGGAAAACAGTTCAAGTTTTAAAATATATGACTTACTTTTTCTTTTAAGTAAATATTTTAGCACAAGTACTAACTATATTTTAGTAAATTCAAGTCTGATGGAGTTAGTTTCGGTAGCGTTTAGTTTCGTTGGCCTGGCCAGGCATTTTATTTCATTAGTTTTCGTTGAAACCCAACAGTAGCCACCAGAAGGCAGAGGCCGAGGCTGGCAGTTCACAGCCTTGGCCGGGTCAACGTTTGTCCCCCCGTCTGTGCCCCCCTCCCTTTAGGCGCTCAGCCTCCATTTTCTAGCCAAAAACTGCTTTTGTTCTTGCCCTAAAGCGACTGTAAAATCCAAACCAAAAGCCAGCAAGAAATATTTTACTACGGCAATTTTCGGGCATAAAGTAATTACAAAATACTCTCCATCACACAGGCACATACATACACTGAGGGGAGCTGAGTGGATGGGGGGGTTACAAGCGTGGGGGGAGTCGACAAGAGCCTCTAATAGCTAAGAAATTAATTTTCACAAAAAGCTATTAAGAGAGTCACAAAAATTTCCAAATATAAAACCAAACAATGCGCATTGGGGGTGTATGGCAAGGACAAGGGTATAGGCTGGGTGGACTGGTGGGTGGGTCGTTGGTTATAGGGCGGATGCGGTTGAAGGTTAGATAGCCTCCAAGCATTGGACTGGAGGTCAAGCACCAAAGTAGGCAAGTGGGCTAGGGGGTGTCGTCGACTCTCTTATTCGCTCAACGATTTAATTACAGAATTTACACAGTAATAAAATTTATGACTGAAAATGATATAAAAACCAGCGAATAAGACGTTTTCAATATGAAAATAGGACATTTCTAAGGAAATGCACTAAATTTGACACATTTTAGGCAAGGTAAGGTCACACTAACAGGCCTATATATCTAATAAATCAAAACTTTTTATTAAAAAATGGCACAAAAGACAACAAAATATGATAATTAAGCTTAAAACAAAGCATAGCTTAAGAAATACTTAAATTTTGAGACATTTTAGGCAAGGTAAGCTCACATAATCAACCATATACACTAAGCTGGTCACACTTTTTATTAAAATTTTGCAAAAAGGCAAGTAAATAGTTAAAAATGTTTGTTTTTAAACTTTTCTTTCAGTGCCTGCCAGCGTCAGCATGTTTTGAGTAATGAAATTGCGACAGAAAACATGGCGCGCGCCCCCTCATCGTCATAAATAGACAAATGTTCAATAAACAAAGCAAATTGCGGATTATTTCTGGAGTGAGTTCCAAAGTACCTACTCATAGTCCAACCCTCGACCCTCGGCCCTCGACCCTAAAGCTCACACTACAAAAAAATAAAAAAATAAAGAAATATCGGTATAATAATAATGATATGCAGAACACAGAGAGACAGAGACACGACCAGAGGGCCCCAAATGAAACAAAAACATGTCATTAAATGGCCAGAAAAACATCATGATCATCATCAAGAACGGTCCGGGACAGAAAACAGGACAAACATGACAGCCAAACATTTTTATGACATGGCAACTGGCGCTTGAAGAATTAATTAAAAATTAAATGGCCTATTAAAATTGTTATCGAGACGCAGCGACGCCGGCAGCGACAGCGACAGCGACGGCGACGTCAGCGAATGGTCTGCTGCCCATTTAAGTGTTAAACAAATGCGAAAAAGCTCGAAACGCAAAATTGGTAATGTGAATGGTGTGTGAGTGTGTGTGTGTGTGTGTGTGTGTGTGTGTGTGTGTGTGGGGAAAGGGGGAGAGGATGGGGAATGGAAACAAAAGCAAGCCACAAAAGCAGGCAGACAGACACCGAAAAACGAAAACGGCCTGCAGTTCTATCTGATCTGCAAAAATATATATACATTATACAACACTATACAATATATAATGAAGATTGTATATATATGTACATATATAATATATATTATTCGGATGCTTGTGTATGTATGTGTGAGGGTCATAAAATGTTGCATGCCTGACATCGCGAAGTGACGCCAACGATGCTTGAACATGTCAAAACATGCATAAAAATGCGAAAATTGGCCCAGGGGCAGAGGGAAAGGGATGCCACGAGAAGTGAAGTGTGAGCTTGTAATACACACAAATACATAGCTAGTGGGAGTGAGGGGAAATAGAGCCAGAGGCAGACAAACAGAGACAGAGAAAGAGAAAGAGACATAGAAAGTGCAGAGGAAGTCACAGCCATTCGCATTTTGTCACCATTCATATGGCCAAACAATTTGCCATTGTTGCCAGTCCTTGAGATGTAGCCTCATGCAACTTGTGTCCTTTGAATAAATGCTACATAAATATGTACATATGCATATCAAATATATAGTGAATTTTTATATCAAATATTTATTTGAGAACTTGAGCAAATAATTGAAAAGATTACAAAAAGAAAATGCAATGAGAGTAAAGGTCAGAGGCTTATTAAAGCGCAGCTGATCTTCTTAACCTCAAATATTATCAATGAAAATCTAGAAAAAAGGATAACCCCTCTAGATAACCCAGAGGTATGGCAATTATGCAACCAAATCACCAAATTCAGCATACAAGTATAACAATTTGTCAAACACTCGACGGCCGGTCCACATCCTCTGCATATATAACAGTTTTTTTTTTTTCTGTATGCCGAACACTCGACGAAAAATATGCATAAAATAAAAAAATGCCAACTCGAGTCAATAACGGTCCAACGAAAGATGTGGAATATTCAGAAAAAGAAAAAAAAAATGTAGGGGGGGAAATCCTTGCATATTTTCCAGCAAACGCAGCAAGATTTTTCGTGAAAATTCTCGTTTTTATGCTGCAAGACAGCTTGTCTTGTCTCTCTTTCGGTTGTTGGCATTGCTAATGCTATCTCTGTCGCAAGGTCAAGGAGGAGGGAGTGGCCACTCGAAAGGCGGCACATGATGGCACATGTCCTGGAAAAATGCCCTCCCAGTGTCAGTTATATGCACAAGAGCTCAGGGAAACTCATGGAAAATAAAGGGGGGTATGGTCATAAACTAAGAGAAAATAAGGGTTTTGGAATTAGAAATTAATATATTAAAGATTTAATTTAAATTTTAAAAAATCTATAATGCCTTAAGATGTTTATAATATTATTTTTATATTTTTTTCTCTTAGTGTATTTTGTAAGAAATCGAAATCATTGTTGTGCTGCCCTCTCTTGGCCTGACTTTTTGATTTTATGACATTATTAAGCATTGATAGGCGACATTTACACACAAAAATGAGAGCTACGCTTGATTGGGTCTCCTCCTACATGTGTACCGCCCACCCCACCACACACCCTCTGAGAGTGGGGGGCCTGAGTGTGTGTATTTCCGTATCCGGCATTAAAAGGCAAAATCCCCAAGAGAGCCACAGAGACAAAGGACCTTTGATGGGCTGCGAAATGAAAGAAGAATCTGAGGGGGGGGAGCGCGTGTCACGATCTCTGGCAGATGCGCTATATGGCATATATCTGCTTAAAGCTCTTTAGCCTTGGACACCCTCCTTTTGGTGGAAAATCCTTTCTCCAAAAAGGTCCTTTTTCTCCTCTCCACTCTCCACTCGCCATGGAGGAGATTGATTGCCTGCAGTAAGCGTTGCAGAAGAAGAAAAACTATCCCAGCGGCCAGAAATGATGACGAAAAACCCGGGTGGGTATACCCCCCCCACCGCTCTTTTAAAAAAGAGGGGAGGGGGGTGGCATGTGTTAGCATTTGACACATATCCTGGGCTCTCAAACTGTAGATGTTGCAACGTTGTTGCAACGGCTGTTGAACAGGAAGACATTAAAAAATGTATGCAACATGTCAAGGGCTACACTACAAGAAAAAAAAGAAACCAAGTCATGGTTATGCCAGGAAGAGGGAGGGAGGGGGATAAGAGGTCGATATGTCAGTAGGCCCAGCCATTCATTCATTCATTCACTTATTCATTCATTCATTCATTCAGTCACTTGCTGGCTCATTCATTTATTCGCTTCTCACTTGGAAAGGAAAGGTTCCATCACCCTCTTGAGTTTTCTATGCTTCGGTTACACTCGAAGAAATTTTTAATAATTTAAGGAGAGGTTTTAATAAATTTTCAGATTTTTTATAAAGTTTATTTTAAGGCTTTATACTCTTAACTAAGCTTCTTTTACTCTTTTTATATTATTTCTTATTTTTCTAGTAATATCTTTATTTCTTTAATTTTTTTCAGTGCCTTTTCTCCACTTTTTCTCAATGACCTCGTCAGCGGAATGTTGACTTATCTGTGATTGCCTCGCCAATATATGGTTGTTGCTGCTTCTATGGCTGTGGCTGTTGTCGCGTTTGGCATTATTTGTTTTATATTTGACACTGACACACACCCACACTTACACACACACATATCCTTATACACCCACACATAGGAAATCCATGTCTGAGCCATAAAAATGAGACTGCGAATTGCAATAAAATAAAATAAACTGCCGCGCAATATATATTCTTTTTTTTTGTCGGCTACTAGCCCATGTCTCCAAAATCAAATCAGTGTTGGGCTTTTATTTTATTATTTTTCCCCAAAAAAAGGAACTAGTTCTTAAGATTCTTAAGATTTAGAAAATATTAAAATAAATAAATAAGGAATAAATAAATAAAAATTAAAAGGAGAAAGTATGAAGAAAAGGCTAGAAGAAACCTTTTAAGAATCCTAAGTTAGTTTTATGGCCTTGAATATATTCTTAATTTCAATTTTTTAAATAATAAATAAAATACTTAAAAACTTACATAATTTATTCAACTAAACTTTAATTTAATTTCCAAAAACACAACTCCCAAAATAGTCCTGTGAAAATGTGATTGTGCCAACACTATAACGAAAATTAGGCTCATAGATCCTTTTTTTTGGCGGCACGTGTGGCAAATGATTATAGTAGTTGCCCCACAACCTTTCTCTCCAACGCCCCACTCCCTCCCCTGCCACCAACAAATATCCTGGCATACAAATTATGTAATAATAATAATAATACAACAACAAGGACGTGTCATCTATCAGGACCAGCTGCTGGGTGGTAGGTTTTGAAATTTATTTGCAAATAATTTTAATAAAAATCAACAGTGCGTTTCATGGCCATAGGTAGACGTGCATTCGCTTCCAGCATCTGCAATCTATAATTCCTGCAAAATGGCAACCGGAAATGGTCGAGGCGGCCATAGTTTATGGTCTGGCCCGGACTGAAGGTCAATCCAGTGGAAGGTCAAAGGGTTGCCACCCTCAGCATTCTTGATTTTCGAAAGGAGATTTATGTTCAACAATCGAGTGCCAGTTTGCATTCGTTAATTGATTGCAAACAAGCCAAAAAAAAAAATCAGAAAAAAATAAAATGGAGAATAGTGAAGGTTATAGTGCACAGGACTTGCCAGGATATGTGGTAAACAATAGAAAGAGAGAGAGAGAGAGACAGGGAAGGAGAGGAAACTCCATTGCTCATATCGTCAGCTTCCGACTCAATTAAGTTCCACAAAAACTTGTCCATTCCGCTTGGCCAACAAATCCAATTAACAATAAAGCCCCTCCCCCTATCCCCCAATCCCCCCGCCCCCTAAATGACACATGCCACGCCCTAAATGGAAATCAACAACAACAAATATTTTTTTTTTTGCGGGTTTGGCACTTTTCTGCGCATCACTGTCAGCAGCAAGGGGTCAAGGGTCAACCGCCATATAAATCACAAAATATAATACAATGGAAAATTGAGCCACAGCCGGATATCGGTGCGGTGCCTATTTATTAGTTCAATACTTAATATTTATGGGTGCAAGTGTTAATTTTATTACCGCAACCATGGGCCCATGGGGCGTATGTGTAATATTAATTACGAGCTATCGATTGTGTCAAATAGATTAGGGAGATTTTCGTGAGGCTTTTCCGCCATCCGTTATCCATTATCCTTTATCCGTTTTCCGGATAAAGGTGTGTAAATGCAAATCAAATCGTAAATCGTCCTTGAAATGTGATTGGTATAGGGCGCAATAGCGATATAGAGCTCCCATTAGCGCACAAAAGTAGGCAATGAAATTAGTTTAACGACCTCAAAGGATACAAAACACACACAGCCACACCAGGCCACACTGGCAAAAGGCAATTCACAGGAATTTTAATTGAAAGGTATCCAATGGGGGGGTGTGGCCATCAAAAATAGCTCAAAGCCAAGCCATTCATTCATTCCATTCGAGTGTGTAAGCGCTTAAAGACCCAAATATCTTCATTATTGAATAATGAGCCGAGTGTCCTGACAGCGGCTCACCAGAGATAATCGATGGGAATTTTTGCATAATGGTCCTTGTTACACCATCACTCCTGACGATCGTTATATATATATATATATATATATATATTCTTTTATTTATTTTGTGATTTTGTTATTTTGGCCCAACTCCAAGGTGACTTGGCCTTAGATTTCCTTTCGCTGATTTACATATTTTATTTTTTTTTTTTTTGGTGGGTTTCTGTCGGTTATTTATAGAACCCTCACATTAGCTGGAAAACAATTGAAACTTTCCACTTAGCAATTGGGGGGACAAATCGTTTCATAATTGATTGATGTGCCAGGGGGATAAGTTTGTTTTTTTTTTTTGCGAGTTTCGAGGACTTGACAGATATTCAGGAGGGGAGGGTGTGACTTTTGTATAAGTAATCGAAATCACATCAAGTTCAAGTACTTTATCAGATTTGGTTTTTGGGAATGAGGTTTTAAATATTTAAAAGAAATATATTTAAGAATATTATTTATAGATTGTAACCCCATTATTTCTCACCGTGCTCTTTAGAATAGAATTCACATCCTTTTTGGCAAAGGACAGGACTCCCATCTGTCTGTCTGTTGTTGAATTTCTGCTGCTGTTGTTTGGTTTACCCCGAAACTGACAACCGCAGGTTGCCCTGTTTTCCTGCCACGCCCCCTCAGGCAATAGCCCCTAGCTCTAACCCTACTATATGTCTCTTTAACTACATTTCCCACCCCCCTCTCCAACCAATAGGTCCTCTCTCTATAGTTGTAGTTCCTCCCCTCAACTGATGTCAAAATAATTTCAATGACACCCGCCATCTACACACACTGAGAGGATACAGACAGGACACCCAGGACATGTGTGTGTGCAAGTGAGATGAAGATATTTAGACAGATTTTTGATAGCTTTCCCCGCCTGGCTGTCCAAAATTGAGTTTTGATTTCAAACCCAATTCCCATAATGTGGGCCACTGCTGCCGGGAGTACGGCTGCCAGTGATTGCTACAAATTCGATTGATTTAACGGCGCGTTTATTGTGAACGAACGATTTTCTCCCGAATATATCCTGGATTCTGATTTAGTTCCCGCCCCTCCCCATCCATTATTTTGTTGGTCATTTGCTCAGTGAATTGAATATGTCAAGACAAATCCGACATGGAGTTGGGGGCCCGGTACGTGACCATAATTCTTGACTTTCCAGCGAAGGATGAAGGATATACAACCGCAAGTTTTTCACTTGAAAGGATTTGAAGAAAGCCAAACAATTAAATATATTTTTGAGTAAATAAGCGGGGTTTGGCTTTGAAAAGTCTTAGGAGATGGAAATTGTATTACTTTGCTTAAAAAAAAAAAGAGGAGAAATAAGATGAGTTTAAACATTAAACAGAAGCTTAAAGTTTTAACTTTAAAAAGTCTTGATTTTTATCTTTTTTCGCTTTTTTCATGGTAAAAGGAGTAAAAGCAATATTTTAGAAGGATTATAAATGGAAGAAATATTAGAAGAATTAGAAATAATCAAATGACTTTTATTATTTCTCCTATGAAAACTAAACACTATCTCCTATAAGTAATACTCTCATTAGACTTAAACTTTCTTCTTCTCTCGGATCTATCCACCGAGAGATCTATCTATCTTTCTATCTAAGCTTGTACTCTCAGATCTATCCAACATATTATCTCTACGATTATTTCTTACAGCCGTACCATATGCGGCCTTGGCTTCTTTTGGTTATTAGACCATGAGGTGGGCTGTACTTAAGCAGAAACTGCATGATAATCATCTAATAATATGTTAGACCTTCTTTAAAAACCTTTTATCTACAAATAAGAATAAGGGCAGTAGGGTTATCTCCTCTTCTATTTCCTCTTCTACAATATCTCTTTTCAATTTCCTTCCCAAAATATTTTTAATTATTTCTAAAAATAAACTTTTTTTTAATCCAATAATATTACCTAACAAGGTCTATAACTCCTACATATTCAAACCCACACCCAAAAGTTTCAAGGCCCCCCCCCTAAAAATATCTCCATAACTAATAGATATCCCCCCACTTTCTATTAAAAAAAAAGTTACCATTTTTCATCAAACTATAACTAAAAATGAAACTTTTCCCCTTCCTCCTCCGCCCCCTTTTTTTAGCTCCCAAATTACTAAACACATTTATGTTTTTGTTGCCATTTGGAATTATTTTTTGCAATTAATATTTTGCAGAGCCCCCCCGGCTTCCGTTTGGGCCAAGTTTTTTGAGCCACAATTCAATTTACATGCCGCTTCAAGGACTGTTTGGCATTTTAATCACGCCGGTCGTAGACAAGGGGGGGATGAGGAAGGACGAGGGCCTGGGCCTAGAGTCCTTTTCGGCTGACTGGAAGGACAGTTGACTGCTTAGCCCTCGGGTTACTTATAACTAATTGAAATCAGAGACAGTGCGTTGTTCGAAAAAGGGGTTCAGAAAAAATTATGGAAAAAGGTTTAAGTATTTGTGTGCGACAGAGAGAGAGAGAGAGGGCTAGAAAGAGAGAGCAAGAGAGAGAGAAAGCGAAATCGATGCTGTCAGTTGACAGTTTGTTAATTAAAAACAGCACCAGGTTCAAGGGGAATCCAGAAGAGGAGCCAGAACCCCGGTCCTGACTGGGAAAAGCCAGTGGAGCGGTCACTCAACGTCTCACGCACCCACGCACACACCCACACACACACTTATACACATATGGAACACAGACTTGTATCCTGGTATCCCTGGGTTCATGCACTTGGCAGGCTCGGATGGCAAACGTCAGGCCAGGCTAATAAATTGCCCAGAGAATCGAATCGAACAAAGGAACCGACCAACTGCGAGAACAGGACGACCAGGACGAGCAAATTTCTCACTCAGTCAAGTCCTCAACCCTCTCCACCATAGGCTGCCCTGCCCTCCACCCATTTTTGTCACCTACCCACCCCAGCCACCCCACCAAACACTCACCTATCGTTGTAATTAATGTCAGGGAGTAGAGAAAGGCAGAGGCGTAGGTCCATTTGTGGGTGGGTGCATTCATCTGTATGCCGCCAGGAGGATAAACCTTCGACTGTCTCACAGCCCGCAGTAGAGTGTCCTGCGAAAAATTGAAAAAAAAAAATCAGAAAAGAAAAACAAAAAACCATATAAAAGGGAAACGCTCAATTAGCCATCAAAAAAAGATATCCTGCGATGTGTCCTCACCTGGAAAAGTTGAACTTCCTGGGCGGCCAGTCGCGTCCAGTTCTCCTTATAGAGTATATTCAGGTCCTCCGTTATCGACCACAAACGATCCACAGTTCTGTTTTAAATCGAATTCATTTTCTTGGAAATCTTTTAACTTCGATTAAGGATAATTACCTGGATCGTATCTCGGCATTGGCCAGTTCGGTGCGGGGATAGGGCTTTGAGGCAGCCACTGCCGTTTCCAGAGCACTACCGTCCTCCAGTTCACCCTCCAGGGTCACAAAAACAATAGAACCCATGGCGGTGTAGAGAAGGACTAGCAGGAGAACGCCTATTTTTGGGAGGATTATTATAATCGAAAGTCTTGTATTCGAACCAACAGTGCGTATGAGTAATAATATCACACATACGCCCTGTTGTACCATCCAGGATTATCTTACCTGTGGCTGATATGCAGTGCGACTTGGGTGCCTTGCGGCATCCACACAGGCTGCCACCTTCGCCACCCTCCCGGCCAGCCTGCTGCTTCTCGGAGGATTGCTTGGATGAGCCGCTGGCACCAGAGCTGGAGGACATGCCGCCACGTCCGCTGCGACTGTTGGCACCGTTTTGTGCTGCCGCCGCTGCCGCTACTGATGTTGCAACTCCGCTGCTGCCGCTGGCGGGAGTATTGTTGGTGGCGCCGCTGCCGTCGTTGCTGAGAAAAGCCGCCAGCGGCAGTGGCGACTTCTTGTTCATTGTTTTCTTTACTCTATTGGTCAATCAGTCGATCAATCAATCAATCAATCAGCCAACCAATCAATCAATCAATCAATCAATCTGCTTCGGGGGCAGTGTGCGGTGTGGCAGATTGAATTCCCCAGAAACAGGACGTGAAAGGATGCTGGATGTGGTGGCGATGGCACAGCTCTGGTGCTTGACAATCGAATCAAACGCTTTGACGCTTCATATGCCACGTAATTTGCATCGTCCTTTTGCCAGGATATGTATATATGTATGTAGGTCCTGCGGGTGAGACTGTGTGTGTCTGTGTGTGTGTGTGAAACGTTTACCGTTTACCGTTTACAGTTTTTGGGCGCTATGCTGTTATTATGTGACCGTCATAAAATGTCGCTCCCCTTTACGAGCCTCGGATGTGTTGTTGCTGTCGCTGTTGTTGTTGTTGTTGCTGTTGTTGTTGCTGTTTCTTTATTTTAGTCGCGCCGGATGCTGCAAATGCAAAATATTTTCATGAAAACCTGCCACACACCAACAACAACACAAATAACAACGAAAAAAGAAAAAATGAAACCAAAAGCACAAAATGAAAATGAAAATGAAAATTTCCCACGTATGTGTGGGTGTGAGTAGAGAGAGAGGGGGGGTAGGGAATGAAAAGCGTAAATTGCATGGCAAACGCCGTGTAATTGAGTCAACAGCTTCAGGTTACGGGCTTTGGCCAAAAGTAATATTCCGCCAAAAATTCGATTCAAGATATACACCATAAACACTTCATTAGCAATAAGGCTAACGGGGAACTTAAATATTTAATAAGAAAGGACTCAGGTGGGTGTCTTGAGCGAGTCCTGATGTCCTTGAAGAGGTTTTTTTGGGGTAAAGATTTTTTTTAAAGGAAGAATGTTATCATTTATAAGGTCTAAAGTCCATTCTTAAGATGGCTTTTTAGTCGAATTAAGTTCATTTAGTTACTACATGGTAACTACTGCAATGAGGTTCTAGTTTCTAGCTTCTAGTTACTAGTTACTAGTAACTCGTTGTCAGTTAGTAGTTACTAGTTACTAGTCACTTCTTTCTGGTGTCTGTTTTTACTTCTGTTTATCTCTTTTAGTTACTAAGTTAGTTACTATAGATCGAATAGTAACTATACTACTATAGTTACCTAGTTACTCGTTATTTTCATCTAATTACTAGGATTTTCTTTTTGATTTCTAGCTTCTATGTATTTGCTAGTTTCTAGTTCCTAATCAATACTTACTCGTTATTATTTTTTAGTTACTAGTTAAGATAGCTTTTAAAATAAAATACTTAATTTAGTTACTGGTAACTAACATATTGAGTACATTAGTAACAATTACATTAGTTTTTAGTGCCTTGCTTTAAGTTTAAGCTTAGTTTACAAGTTTCTTATTTTCAACTAATAGTTACTCTTTATTAGTTACTAGTTAATAGTTACTAGTTTCTTCTTTCTGATATGTAGTCTATTTCCAACTCTTTTAACTCTTAACCTTAAGTTACTATTTACTAGTTACTAGTTTGTTAGTATCTAGTTTCTAATTTCCAATGTATAATTACTCGTTATTAGTTTCTGTTTTCCAGTTACTAGTTATTAGTTTCTAAGCCCCACTTTCTAGTTACTAATTTCCCACACTACTTCCTGCTTCAGCTTACTATTTTCAACTTTTAGTTACCGATGTTAAACTACCTAACTAGTTACTTATTACCACCCTTTTCAAATCAGCAAACAAAAGGACACACAAACTCATCCCCTAAAACATAAATACCCAAACTAATTGCTTTTATTTTCATCAAAACACATACCAACAATAAACAAAATAATCTAAAATGCTTATAATTCCAAAAATTCCACAAAAACTATGAAATATTTTATTTGTTATCCAAAATAACAACAAAAAGCTAAAACTTTCAGTAAATATTCCCTCTCCCATCAACAAGAACTATGCTTTATAAATTTAGCCTTCAGTCAAAATTAGTCGAGTTTCATAAAAAATATTGTTTACTAGCTAATATGGAGAATGAAAATTTTACAAGTGCCATAAAATGTATACAGCATGCCACAAAAACTTTAGAACTTTCGGGCCAGAGGTTGGAATGTCCTCATTACCCCGCGCTAATCATACCAGCCCATCCGAGGCACCCACCAATACTTATGCATACATAAATATATATACTTTATATATCAAGTGTATATATAGTATATTCTTGTTCCTGTCCTGTTTTTGTTGAAAATAATCTGATAAACGTGAAGATGGCTGGCATTTAAATTAAAGATTGTGTCGCCCAGGCACAAAAACTTGTCGCCTGGCGAAAGCACGTGCCAGGATTGAGGATTCAGGACTATATTCAGGATGGAGATGGGGGTGTGGAAGGTTAACAAGAATATGGGCCTAATCCTAAATACCATGGCACTTCAATTAAGGACACCCCGCTTCTAGTTGGCAGGCCTCTACTGTTTTTGCTTATTGCTTGCATTTTTGCCTACCCGTCCCCAATGCTAATTAGGTGAAGACATCGCAGCACGTTTCACTCGACTGGAACATGTTCAATTGTTGTCCACACACACCCACAATTACACACACTATATATCCAAACATTTATCTCACTATACATATGTATCTGTTGGAGTATATACGTGCGGTATATAGACAGCCGTTCAATCTTGTTCTGAGTGCTGATACCATATCTTGGTTAAGTGAGACACAAATCTGGGAATGTATTCAAGTACACAGGGAGAAGTAGGAATAGATTTGATATAATTGGGTTTAGAAGTGACTAGGAACTAGTAGCGAGTAACCAGTAGCGAGTAAAAGATAACCAGAAAATAATAACTAGAAACTAGTTAGTAAGAAATATTAGTAACTATAAATAAACAAGAAACTAATTATTAAAAGCCAGCACTTCTTAACTAGTAACCAGAAAGAAGAAACTAAAAACTGGTGACTAGAATCTAATAACTATGAACTAGCAACTAGAAACTAGTAACGAATATATAGAAACTAGTAAAGAATAACCAAAATCTAACCTTAAAACGATTCACGATCAGTAACTAGAGACATATTTCTAGAAACTTGTAACAAGAAACTAGTAACTAGAAGCTTAAACCCAGAAATTATTAACCAGAGACTATTAAATAGTAACTAGTAACTAAAAGCCAATTAAAAAAAACAACTAACCAAAAACTAGTTAATAGAAACAACCAACTACAAACTAATAAGCAAAAACTAGTAACCAGAAACTAGTAACTAGAAACGAGAAACTATTATTAGAAACGAGAACTTATGAACCCAAAAACTAATAACTGGTAACCAGGAAGTATAAACTAATAAAATTACTAACTAATCTCCATAAAATGGTAACTAGATACATATACTCAGACATACCAGATAAAAACTTTACCACAGACGAATAACTAGAAACGTATAGCTTAAAACTATCAACTAGAAAGGAGTAGCCTACAACGAGTGACTGAATACAAGTTTCTACTAACGAGCAACTAGAAACTAGTAACTAGTAATTATGTACATATATTCCATATATTTTTTATGGATTGAAACCCCATTATGTTTCCGTTCAGTGTCCTGGCAAATCATGCAAAGTAATTGGTAATTGCATCAGCATCTGCATCTGCATATCTCTTCTCTTTGGCCGCACAATTGAAATTGATATTTTGCGAGTGTGTGTGTGTGTGTGTTTGTTTGTGTGTGTTTGAGTGTGTGTGTGTGGACAACAAAAACAAAATCAATTCAAATGGAAATACTTTCGGTTTACCTCAAGCCAAATGTGACAGTATTTCTGATATTTGGATATTTGGATTTAGATTGTGATTTGAATTTAAATTCGGACTCTGACTCTGACTCTTATTCTGATTCTGACTCTGATTTGGATTTTGGATTTTGATCTGAAGGATACAGGCCGTCATTACGATTATCCTACCAATTTGCACACGGTCAAACATAAAGTCCAAAAACCAAAAGCAACGAGTTTTGGAGGGGAGGATGGAGGTCATCATCAATCATGTTCTGGGAGGGCTTGGGATGCTGGTGGCTTGGGGGCATTGGTTGGAGCATCAAACAAAGTATCCTGTATCCAGGACCATACATATCCTGTCCTCACAACCAACGAATCAATCTCGGCGAGTGTCCCACAGCCGTTGTCCGTTGGAAAGATTTACTTAAAGTACCCGGGTCCTGCATCCTGGATCCTGTATCCTGAATCCTGTATCCTGGCGATTTATGAGCATGTCAAAAAGTTCGCGCAGTTCCTAAATGTTTACTGGCCATTCAGGTTGCTCTTTTAACCAGCAATATTTTTGGTTTTTTTTTTCATAAAAATGTACCCTTTAAAAACAAAATATCCTTCTACCGAATTTCTGCTACTGTTTCTTCAAAAAAATTTAAATATTTTTCAAATGAAAAGCGAAAAGTCAACGACTCTCTTGTGTGGATTTCTCAAATGTATTTCAATGGAATCTCTGGCCAGGCACTCAATTATTTTATTATTTGGATTTTAGGCGCGCAAGCACCTCACTTTGAAATTTAATTCCAAATTCCTGAGGCTAGATTTCTGTTGTCTTAACATCCACACAGCCACCCAGTCAGCCCCTACAGAATTTCCTCAAGTATTTCAATTCCTAAAATCCACTCCAGAACCGAAAAATATCCTTCATTCAGACATTCAATATTTTGCGCCGATGGATGCCCTGGCATTTAAATATTACACCTGTTTACCGCGCCATTTGCCGCCCACCTGCCAAGTCGGCCAACACGCCCTTAACGCCCAATAATCTGTATATATATATATGTGTATATGTGTATATATTTATCGTCCTGGTGGCAGGCGATACAGTAACATTTATTTTTCGCCTTTTTAATTGCTGACATTTATTGAACGCTCTCCGTCGTGTGTTAAATCTACCGTGTGAGAACCCAAGGTGACGGGTGTAGAAGTGGGTGTGGAAATTAAAAGGTCGCCTAGAGGTGGCAGGAGGGTGGGGGGTGGGGAGGTGTGGTAGACTTGTGTATGCACAACCTCAAGGTGCCAGTAACTGGGGGGTGTGGGTGTGTGTGTGTGTATTGCCTTTGAGTCTGACTTAAGTGCAAACTTATGCCAATTATACCAAGCTTTTTCCCCAGCAGGCATTCAGCATTGAACTTTACATACACTGAGAGAAAGGGGTATAGAATAATAATTATAATAATTTTTTAGAAAATAAAAGCTTGCTTGGAAGTTTATTACAAGGCTTTTTAGAAGTTCTTAGGCTTTTTTAGGATTAATTGTGGTATTTATTTTATTAAAAGTTTAAGTAAGGCTTGAAGTTCGAAGCAGTTCTTATATATTTTAGGTATTTTTTAAATGTATTTCTTTTTCACTAATATTTCTATTCAAAAAATACCCTAAAATTCTATTACAACTATAACAACTCATGTTTAAACATCTTCTAAGCCTTGAAAGCTTAAATCATAAATAGAAACAAGGTTTTCATAAAATAATAAATATTATTTAAATTTAAAAATCTATTAAAATTATAACCACAACCAAAAACAATTTATTCTAATTAATTTAAGAATTTTATCACCAAAAACCTTTAACGAAAAGCTAAACTTTAATCAAAACCTAAAACCAGCTGCTAATTCCGTCACATTTCTCACCGTGTTGGCACGGCTTACATCGACGGACATGCCCCCGAGGAGAAAGTGCGGAGAAAGCAGAGAAAGCGGGGGGGTGGGGAGAAAGCTCAAGCAGATTACACGGATCATTAGCTCAAATGAGAAAGTTCACATGTTCAGCTTCTTCGCACTAAACACGACGTCCAGCACTTAATCAAATGCAAGCAGCAGTAGCAGCAGTAGCGCCCCAGCGAAGCCAAGACAGTGTCCTTGCTACTTGGGGAGAGGTCCTGTCGCAGGAAGGATGGATGGAACCAAGATGGATGCTTTTCAGGGCAAAAGCAGAAAAATAAATAAAAGAAGGGAAATACTCGCATCTCTCGCAAGGAGATATCTACAAGCAATATGCCTGATTGAAAGCAAGTAACTTTCCACAGGACAGGACACCATGCGACAGGACACGCAGGACACGTGCAGTTATTTGCGGAATTTTGATAGATTCCCCTGCAACTGATTTGCGCACGTCCCCGGGTAGTCAGAGGGAAAAAAAAAGGCAAAAGCAAAGCCAAACCCAAAAGGTGAATCAAATGGAGCGGTCAAAGATCCTTCCTTCCTTCCATTTATCTATTTTTTTTTTCTATTTTTTTTGGCCTAGCCAAAGTGCAAAGCCCTGTCCGTCCTGTTTGCGAGCTGGTCCTTTTTTTTTTTTGGGTGGTTTTGGAGGACCTTTAGGAGGGTGGTGATGACCGCTTCTAAGTTTGTTAGGCCGTCCCTGATGAGAGTGAGAGAGATGGACCACTTGGACGAAAATATAGCATACTTTTTAGGGCAAAATATTAGAAAGAAGATTACCAGGTATCATATAGTCAAAGATATAGGCTATTAGGCTAGCTATGTCTTCAATTATAATATAAAAATATAAACAAATTAATAGAAAAAAGTACCGTCTATCATATAGCTTAAATCCTTCAAAGGATTCTCCATTAGTAACTCAATTTTTCTCCAAGTGCTAATGAAAGAGGCAAACAAAGTGTGGGCGAGGTTTCTAAAGAGACAGAACATCACGCATGCCGCCAAAAACGATTCTCGTGTCTAAACTGACTGCCAGGACTTTCACTCCTCTGCAGCCCTCTCTCTCTCTTTCTCTCTCAACAAGGACATAAAAGCCTGGCATACAGAGCTGGAGCAGAACCATTATGGGTGGGAAATTGAAGGAAAAGAGGGTCAGGTCACATATCCAAATATCCATTTCTCACTCATTGCGTTTTTGGCAACTTGCTGCACAATTAAGCGGCAAATCACGCCTAGGATTTGGTAAAAGCATTCCAGCCTCCTAGGACTATCCAGATGGATGCTGGATCCTGCATCCTGCATCCTACATCGACAAAACACCAACAACAATGTTGGAAAAAAGAAAGAAGAAGCCCCGGCACTGAAAGCAATTGGGAAAATGGCATAAAAACTGGAGCATCGCCAAAGGCGAAACGAAACTACGACTATGAGATTGATGACGAGAGTTGTGCTTTAGCTTTTCCTATGGTTGTGTTCTGTTTCTGTTGGCTAAAAAAAACCACCAACCAACCAGCCAACCATCTAGCCAACCAACCAACGTTGGCTAACTTGGCCAAAGGGCGAAAAGTAAATTGTAAATGAAATGTGGAAAATGGAGAGACCGCACCGAACTGATCGGCGGGGCAAGGTTTTGGGCCGTCAAAGAGTCATAAAGAACCGGAAAACAAAAGTTAGGAGAAGAACAAAGGGTCCTGGTAGTGCCAGTGCCCATAAAGCCTCAGGCTTTTTGGCAGAAAAACAGAGAAAGGTAACAACACTACCCAACTCCAAGGAACTAGCTAGGAAAATAAGTTAAGGAAATACTGTAAATAATTAAAAATCAATAAATGATATTAAAATGCTCTCATTTTTTAATCAGACTCTCTAACTTAATCGGGAATATTATTATTTGTCTGAAAAAGCAACCTCTTAGCCAAAAGCAAGTTCAATTTCATCTGGGGAATTGGCAATTGAATGGGCTTGGAAAAGGTATGCCAAAACTATCAAATTGATTATCCCCCTGTCAGGCAGGTGTAGCTCCCTAATTCTATTACCAAACAACCCTTTGCTGACTGACTGACCAAGTCTTTACAAGTCCCCCCCCTCCACACTTGCCACAAATGGATCCAAACAATAACTCACAAAAATCCTCACAATTTGCTGAACTTGAGCCTGTCAGTGGTGGCGTCGGCACTGCCACTGCCACTGCCACTGGCACTGGCGGGTTAAAAGGGGCGAACAAATGCTTAGGCTTAACCCACTTGAGGGGCCCTTGGGTTAGATTGTAACCAACTCGAGTTAACCCATTAGTGCCAGAGGAGGTGGGGGGCGGGTGGAGAAATAAACCAGCCAAGAGGCAATGGAGATGGAAATGAAAAAACAATTTCATTGCAAAGTGAAACGTAGAGTCACGTCTGACACTCAAAGAGGGCGGATCAGAGACAGGAGGGAGCTGTGGAGGACCGAAGGATTCCAGGATTCCTCTGGCTCCTGTCTGTTGTTATTGCTTAGTTGGTGATTTTGTAGAGCAAGCAAATAAATTGAAAAAAAGTTACTGAGGTGGGGCCGTACAAGAAAAATCAGTCAGATAGCTGCCAGTCCTGGCACAGGACTCCGCTCTCCTCTCTGTCGTCAGGTCTCGCAATGATTGAATGCCCAGGATACACAGAAAAAACAACAAGCTAGGAGGTCTGACTTGGGGGAGAGCCTACATATTTATACCCTAACTGTTTGATTTGGAATTGGGAAGTCAAGAGCTCTAAGCACTACACAAATTAGGAAGAAGAATATGTTTGAAAAGTGAACACTTTGGAAAATTAATCAACAAATGAACAAAAGGACGAATGAACCAACCAGAAAATGAATACATTTACAAATTAACAAATAAATAGCCATGCTATAAAAATAAGTATGAAAAATAAACACTCAAGAAAATAAACACAAAAATGAACAATAATGAGAATGAATAAAAGGACACATGAACGACCTGGAAAATGAACACTATGTACAATGAACACTCCGAAAAATGAATTAACAAATGAATATTTAAACAAATAGATGAATAAAAGGAAAAAAGAACTAGAAGACTTCTAGTTGGAGAATGAATCAACTGAAAAATGAAAACCTTTAAAAATAAGCACATAAATGAACCCACAAAAATGAATATGACAAATGAACACCCCTAAAAATGAACACTCAAAAAGATGAACCCCTAAAAAAAACAAAATAAAGTAACTTTTGAGATTTTCTTTTTTTAAAAACATATATAAACTCTAAAATATGGACAAGACACGACGAGACTATCCTAAATACCCTCTCCTAGAGTATAAAACCAAAAGAAACCTCAAAAAGAAGAAAAAAAGATTCAAACATACTCGGAAAAGGACTCGCAATTGAATTGGAACCCTCTCCTCGCAAATGAAGAATGTTCTCTGCATTTTTTCTGGGGCACACGTATCCCCCATGAAAAGGGTGGCGAAGATTGTGGCATTGGGTGGGGGGTTTTTTCGGGTTCTGGGCTTTGGACTTTGGGTTGAATGGATCAAGACGTCCAAGTCCAAGTCCAAGCCAACATCAAATTTGTTGGGAAAAACATAAAAACCAAACAGAGAACGACATGAAAATGTGGCAAGAAATAGAAATAGAAATAGACGCCAGAACTCAAGCAAAACGTAGAAAATGTTGGCCAAGAAATACAAAAAAAAAAAAAAGAAATACTAAAAAAAATAAACTATAAACAAAACAAAGCGGAACGAAGCTCACAGAATCATGAAAAATGTAAACCAACTGAAGGAAAACTCTGAAAAAAAAAGTGAAAAAGAAAACACAAGCTGAGATACAAGTCCATGTCTTATGCTAAGAATTTTGATGCACTTACAAAAATGTACGAGACTGCACATACTGGCCATACTAGGATACAGATACAAGGATACAATGTTGGAGGAGGAGGGGCGGTAGCAGTGCTCTGGAGTGGGTTGGAGTGGGTGGGTATCCTGCCACAAGTGGCACTGACGAAGGCAACGCTGATTGGCACAAGGCCAGAGAAACAGCAAGCACCAAACCAAAGAACATTTCACTCGAGACTCTCTTGCTCTTAGATTTCTATTTTATTTTATTTTTTATTTTTATATTTTTTTATTTTTTTGGCCAAACAAAATCACAAAGTTTAAAGTGCCGGCCAGAGTACGTGAATGGCCCGAAGATAATGACCAAAAGTGCCTTCAATTAGTCCCAGTCAATGGGCCAAAAGTTGAGCACAAAGTTCCTGAAGAACTTTTCCTTTAAGAAAAAGTCTCTCCAAACAATGAATCAAAATAAATCAAAATAAATTGTTATTCCACCTGTACTATATATACAGGCTATATACTTGAATTCCAATATCTTCTAGATGCGTAGACTCATAAATTCTTTATCTAATCGTAGCCGCAGTCAAAACTTTACCATTCCAGTTCGAATATAAGAAATCCAAATCAATTGGGGTGCCTCTCTAATGTGTCGGGCGTTTAATAAATTATAGGTATCCCTTCTCAAAGGCCTCGTTTATCGATGATCCTGACGAGAGCGTGACGCCGCAGTCCCTGGGCCGCAAAAGTGCGATGGAATCGTGCCCGATTTGATGGCCAATGTGAGTTTAAAACCGCAATAAATAAATCTTTTCTTTTTTTTGGGTGCTACATGGATACGAAAAAGGGATATATGTGACTGAGCCTCAAGCTGTCAGCTGCTTGGACTCGCTGATGGTTTCTGGATACCAACAAAGTAACGGACAGGGATACGGACAAGGATACGGACATGGACACGGACATGGATACGGACACGGACACGGATGCGGTTGCGGTTCAGCCTGCATAATGACCCACAAGGATAGAGTTTACTTTATTTTCTTCTTATTTTCCGTTTTTCTGTTACTGTTGTTGGTGTTGGTGTTGCCACATGCCTCATGCCACATGCCACCAACTAGGTAATCTTTTGCATCATCGAGACCCAATGAAGTACGTGGCGAACTGAAGGCAGGAGTGGAGACTGCTCCACGCTGCGACTGTTGCTTCTTTGGGGCAACTGGAAATGCATAAACAAGCAGCGAGTCGCCTCCCTGCCACTGCCACTGTTGCTGCCACTGCCAGTGGCAGACACCAATGCCACTTGAAATTACACGGCTCTCCGTCAGGCGGCCAAAAACCAAAGAAAAGGACAGCAAATGGCGGTGAAAAAGAGACCAAAGACCTGGTACTCAAAAAAGGGCAACACTACAGTGGTTTCAGAAAATTAAATAAATGAGATGGGAAATCTTGTAAATTATAATTTTAAATTTCAGTTTAAATGGCAGTTTATCTGGTTAGGAGGTATTCTTTTTTAAGAAAATGTTTAAATAAGGTTTTAAATTAATTAATAAAATGTATACTTTTTAAAAAATGTTGACTGTTTAAGAGTTTTTAAAGAAAATGATTCAAAAATTTAGAAATTATTGAGAAACTATTGAGAATCTTACAAGTTCTTAGTTAGAAAACATTAAAAAATATCTAGTTCTTGTTTATATATTTGGATTTTGGTATAAAAATTATACTATTTTCTCAAAAGTTTATTAAAAAATAAGTTTGTATAATTTTCTAACCTTTTCTTTAAATATTTGCCTTGAAAAGGAACTAATTTTTAAGTAAAAACTAGGAACTGGAACACAATCTAGATTCAAGATTAAAATATTAAAATAATTCTATAGGGAACTTAAGAAAATTCTTTAGCTTTTTAATATTTTAGATATTAGACCTTTAGACCCACTGTTCAAAGAGTCCTGCGAGTCCTGGCATAAGACTGGCACGGACAGTTTCGGTTGCTACTCGCGTACATCTGGCCGGGAGAACGAATCGCATATGTAGCCAGCACGTCCTTCATTCAATGCCATGAAACGTGTTAAGGATTCCAGGGGCCAGGAGTCGGGCATGAGTTGGGGTTTTTTTTTTATTTTCAATGCAAGTCCTGTTACATCTCATTCCTCGTCCCCAGTATATGTGTGTGTAAGTGCGGGGGAAGGGGGGGGGAGGGCAAAAATTTAATCAGTATAGCTTTGCAAGCATTCCAATAGACAACCTGAATTTAGATAACAAATTATGCATTGCCATTGCCCCCACCTCCTGGCTGTCGGTCTCATCCTGGACCCCACTCCTCGGAACCATTACAATTGTTGCACATGTGTGTGAGGTCCTTTTTTTTGGGGGGCTGGGGGACTGGGAAAAAAGGACGTGATAGCCAGGCTCTTTGTGGGTAACCTTTTAGGCGCCGCTCTCTCTCTGTAGGTTTTCTTTTTTTTTTTGGGGCAGAGGTCAGCAATTTTCATTTGAGGTCTTCGAGCTGAGGCGAATTTAGTAGGTCGCCCAGGAAATGACAGTTATTGCCATTTGCCTTTCAGTAAACTGGTTGGGAAAAGGACTCTCATAGAGTCTTTTCTGAGAAAAGCTCGTTTTTACACCACAATTACGAGCAATGAATGAAAATGCAGCAATGGAAAATGCCTTTTTAAAATGCTATCCAAATGGATGGGGTTTTCTGGGGTGTCTGGGATACCATCACCCCCAAAAAAAAAAATAATTCTGCAGGATTTTTGGCCAAAAACAAAGCAGAGGGAAAACCCGTAGTATGAAAAGCATTTGGAAATTTTGTTTATTTCTGGACCGTCAGTCACGTGTTGACGCAGTTTCTTTCAACTTCGATTCCAGCGATTTTTTTCGGGGGCTATAATTGCACTTTTGGTTCCGTTTCCAGTTCACTACACCAGTTTCTTGTTTAAGCTGAAATTGAGTTATACTACTACAACAGGTTACTACAACGTTAGGTAGCCCGAAAACTGAGAACGTAATTGGACACATTGATTGTGAGCTGAAAAATAAAATACCAGAACGACAAAGCACCAAAGTCTAGGAGTGTGCCGCAAAAAATACAAATTGAAACAAAAGCAAGAAGCAAAATTCCATGGAAGACGAAAGCTGTCAACATTAAAGGTCAAAACAGTAGCAACTGTACTAGAAATGGAAATACCAAGAAATTCGGAAGGAACTTCCAACTTTCCATCTTCAAAAACACGAAGATAAGGTCATTTCCGATAGTTCAGCTACTGGATATAGTCCCGTATAGTCCTTAACACTGATAGCTATATCTTAGCCAATTCTCATCCGATTCTCAAGCGGAGTGTTTTAAACGATTTCTAGATCGATTTGCTACCATTCTGCATCAAAATCCTGAGACAAAATATTTTTCAGATTTTTTGTCTCTTTTTCCTGATGGGATCCCTGCAAAATGGGGTTTTCCCTTATAACGCCCACTGGGATGGCTATATCTTCCCTAATTCTCATCCGATTCTAAAGAGGAGTGTTTTAAAAGATTTCTGGATCGATTTGCCACTATTCTGCATCAAAATCCCGAGACAAAATATTTTTCAGATTTTTTCTCCCTTTTTCCTTTCCCTGCAAAATGGAGTTTTCCCCTATAGGGCCCACTGGAATGGCTATATCTTCCCTAATTCTCATCCGATTCTCAAGCGGAGTGTTTTAAACGATTTCTGGATCGATTTGCCACCATACTGCATCAAAATCCTGAGACAAAATATTTTTCAGATTTTTTGTCTCTTTTTCCTGATGGGATCCCTGCAAAATGGGGTTTTCCCTTATAACGCCCACTGGGATGGCTATATCTTCCCTAATTCTCATCCGATTCTAAAGAGGAGTGTTTTAAAAGATTTCTGGATCGATTTGCCACTATTCTGCATCAAAATCCCGAGACAAAATATTTTTCAGATTTTTTCTCCCTTTTTCCTTTCCCTGCAAAATGGAGTTTTCCCCTATAGGGCCCACTGGAATGGCTATATCTTCCCTAATTCTCATCCGATTCTCAAGCGGAGTGTTTTAAACGATTTCTGGATCGATTTGCCACCATACTGCATCAAAATCCTGAGACAAAATATTTTTCAGATTTTTTGTCTCTTTTTCCTGATGGGATCCCTGCAAAATGGGGTTTTCCCTTATAACGCCCACTGGGATGGCTATATCTTCCCTAATTCTCATCCGATTCTAAAGAGGAGAGTTTTAAAAGATTTCTGGATCGATTTGCTACCATTCTGCATCAAAATCCTGAGACAAAATATTTTTCAGATTTTTTTTCCCTTTTTCCTGATGGGATCCCTGCAAAATGGGGTTTTCCCCTATAGGGCCCACTGGGATGGCTATATCTTCTTCAATTCTCATCCGATTCTCAAGCGGAGTACCTTAAACGATTTCTAGATCGATTTGCCACCATACTGCATCAAAATCCTGAGACAAAATATTTTTCAGATTTTTTGTCTCTTTTTCCTGATGGGATCCCTGCAAAATGGGGTTTTCCCTTATAACGCCCACTGGGATGGCTATATCTTCCCTAATTCTCATCCGATTCTAAAGAGGAGTGTTTTAAAAGATTTCTGGATCGATTTGCCACTATTCTGCATCAAAATCCCGAGACAAAATATTTTTCAGATTTTTTCTCCCTTTTTCCTTTCCCTGCAAAATGGAGTTTTCCCCTATAGGGCCCACTGGGATGGCTATATCTTCTCCAATTCTCATCCGATTCTCAAGCGGAGTGTTTTAAACGATTTCTGGATCGATTCTCCACCATTCTGCATCAAAATCCTGAGACAAAATATTTTTCAGATTTTTTGTCTCTTTTTCCTGATGGGATCCCTGCAAAATGGGGGTTTCCCCTATAGGGTCCACTGGGATGTCTATATCTTCGCCAATTCTCAGTCGATTCTCAAGGGGAGTACCTTAAACGATTTCTATATCGATTTGCTACTATTCTGCATCAAAAAGTAAACCGAAAACCTGTTGGCAATCGTTACTAACCCAACCATAATCTGAACTAAACCATATAGCCCACAATAAGTTAACCCAAAAAAGTGAATAAAGCCGAAAGCTTACAAATTTTGATGACTTTGATGACCAGACGTAACTGTACCCCACAACAGCTACACAAAAAAGGAAAGAAAATGGAGAAATAACTGAAATAACCCACAAAGGCAAATCAACTTCAATCGAAAATCCTAAAAACATTTTTCAGAAGGAAAAAGTCAAAAGTGCAAACACTTCAACCCAGTGGAAAAAAAAGAAGACCCGTAACCATTCCATTTTGTCGCCGGAAATTTTTGTCATAATCCAAAGCCAAAAAACCAATAGACCGCACCAAACCAAACTTGCCACGCCCCTTTGGAAAAGGGGCCCACAAACACACACCCACCACACTTCTGTGTGGAAACACGTGTCCAATTTTCGCATGGATTTCAGCTTTTCTTTTTTTTGGGCAAATAAATGAAATGAAATGAAACATTTTAACAATAAATGCAAATTTAGCTAAGCCGCCTATTGGCAACTAAAACCGACACGAATGACAAAATAGACAAATATATATACCCATGTATATATATACCGTTACGCACACATGCTAACTCAAATCGAAAAGTCTATAAACCCGAAAAATAGAAAAAAAAATCCAAAAATTGTGGATGGGGGAAAAGCCATGGAAATTTTTCGCTTTATTTTCACGCGCATCTGGCACACACACTCTCTGGCTCTGGAAAATCAAAAGCCTTTCTCCCTGTGTATATATGTGTGTGTGAGGGTGTGTGAAAAGTGAATGGGGAAAATGTGTCAGCAGGAGCCTTCTTTCTCCTCCCACACCTCTCGATTTCTAACAATTTTTTTCCCCATTTTTTTTTTCATTTCATGTTACTCGCTTTGGGGCATCTGACCAATTGTATGATTTAATATGACAATGGGCTGGCGGTCGCCTTTTGTGGGCGGCTGGCTTCTGGTTCTGGTTCTGGCTGGGTGTGGGTGTTCGCATATGGGCATCAAAAAAACCACTCGACTAAGCCTTTATTTAATAACAAACTAAGCACAAACAAGCCCAGGGGATCCTTTTTCAAATCGCCGTATAAACTAATACACTAAGAATGGCAAATGGGTAGATATTTTCGATTAGTTTTAGAATTTTTTAAATAATTTGAGAAGTATTGAATTTTTTACATAATTTTTTAGTTAATTATGGTTGGTTTTTTCTAATAAGTTTTAAATTAAACCTTAATATAAAATATATATATTTTTTTTCAACAATCGCTTAGTTCGATGTTTTCGATTCGATTTTTTCGATAAATTTCGATTTAACTTCGAGTAACATTAATCGATTACTTTTTAAAGTAGTCTTTAAGAGAAGATCTTGTTTCAGATTTATTTCGATCAACTAGATAGCTACTATTTAAAGAACTAAAGCCTTGATAGCTTTACATTTTAATCGATTATTTCGATAGCTATTTGAGGTTTTATCTTTTTATAGCTTCCGATAGTTAATCATTCAAAATAGTCTTTTTCTCGATACTATTTCGATAGCTAATATTTAAACAAATAAATCATAAATCGATTACTTCGATAGCTACTTAAATTCCTTTGATCCTTTCAAAAAACTTTGATTCTTTGTATACATAGAATTATCTTCTATTATGAACCTATAATCATTTCACCACTCTACCGATTATTTCGATATCTGTTTGCTGTTTGCAGATCTAAAATCAAGCGAAAAGAATTCGATTACCAACCTGACTGGCTTTGATTTATGCAGATTTTTGCCATAATTGCTCCATCAACCCGACCAAAACCAATCAATTCGATCACGAGGCAGTCATGCCAACCCAAAAAAAACTCAATACATATATATATATATATATAGTTTGAGCTGATTTTGCAACAAAGTTCGATGGCAATCGTTCAATTGGAACATCGATTCCATCGATTTCAACCGCCAGTACTACGGTTGCCGGTTTCTGGTTGCTGGTTGCTGGTTGCCTCTTAAGCAAACGACTTGAAATTTGAAAAGTAAACGAAACGATGATAAAATAATACAAATACAAATACAAATGCAAAACATCAATACAAACACACGTAGCACACGGAATACAAATACCAAAATACACACACACACCCACACTCATACCCATACCCATGCTATCGTACTATCAAAGTTTGGACACGCATGTGTGTGGGTTTCGGTTTTTGGTTATAGATGGTTGCATATAAACTGAAAATCGAAAACCATATTTCAATTTGCGGCATTTAGCACACACACACACACATACACATGTGTGTATTAGAGAGTGGGTGGTTGGGTGGTTTGGGGGGGTATTGGTTGGAAGGACCATCAGAAAGGACACGCATGATCAAACTGATACGCTTGCCGTAACGAGCAGCACAACTCGCTGAGTGAGTTTAGTTCAGGGAGGGGTGGGGGCGGTGGGGGTGGTGGGGGCCTTGGATGGGTTAAGGTAGCCAGCGGGGTGTTAAAATCGAAATGGGGTTTCTAGTGGTGGGGAGTGGGTGTAGTGAGTGGGCCAAGTGGGGCAAGGTGCTAGAGGCAAGCGACATTGGCGCCAACTAATCGACCCGGAGCTATTGCCTTTGGAATCGAATATAAATTGCAACTCTGTGTCGATGAATGTTTCTATAACTGTTAAGTGCACTTGAAAAAACAAAGGGGGTGTTTTTTTTAAAGGAAATTATATTTTTCTATTTTTTATGAAGATCTTTGAAATTTAGGGTTCTTAAAGAATGATTCTTATAATTCTTATAGCTTTTATATGATTTTTTTCTTATAATAACTACAGCTTTTTAGTTTCTTTTCTAAAAAATACATAATATATACTAATAATTTTAAATCATTTAACTTTTTATTAAAATTTTATCATATTTTTTTTATGTAAACTAACTAAAAACTGTAACCTAACTAGAATACCTAACATTTAAAACCAAAAACCAAATAAAGAAATAAAGGTACTTTAGTTCGATCTTTAACCTCTAAAAGTTAGGATCTTCAAGCCTTTATTTCTTATAGACTCTACCTCTCTCGTTTCAGTTTTATACTATACTTTCTTTTATTATATTTCTTAAAGTGTAGCCCCAACATCTATACTTAAGCAAAGCTATCAAATCATTAAGAAATGTGGTTCTAACTTTTGAGAATTCTTTTCTGGACAATCTCTACTGTACTCTTAGCTACCTCTAGTCCTTCAAGCCCCCTAACTAATTCATCTTGAGGCCCCGAAAAAACCTCACGATTCCTCACCAACACGTCCGTTTCTAAGACTGCGGTATTTGCGTGCCTTTCGGCTTCTTGGCCAAAAACTGGCAAAGTGTGAAGCGGAAAGGTGGCCCAAAAACCGAAAGGTTATTCCGGTTATCCCCAAAAAACATGGCCATGTGGCGGCCGGCTCCTCCTTCTTCATACATCATTCAACAATGAGCGAACGAGATGCCCGGGATGAGGACGAGGATGAGGATGAGGTCCTTTATCTTTTTACGTGCATGTATATGTATGCGTGGACCGGATGTCATTTGTATAAGTTGATATGGTGGGATTTTAACAGACTTGTCCCTGTACATCTCCTCCTCCTCCTCCTCCTCTTTTTTGTATCCTTTGGATGTCCTTGCTCCTTATGTGTGAAGTGCAAAAGTGGAAAAGTGAAATAAGCGCAGCTTTTTATATTCCCACTTTACCAATTTTCAGCAATTTTCTCTGCAAAGGCTCCCCCCTTCCGAAAAGTAGGCTATAAGGTCCTTAGCACCCAGCCAGGAGCCAGGATCTGGGAACCAGTAAAAGCAGGAGCAATTAATGCGTATCGTCGAGTTAATTATTCCCTTGATATATGATCGTCGATGGTAAATGACTTCATTTCGAAATAATAAAAGAATAAGGAAGGAACGAGGCAGATGGCCAAAGAGAATCTCTTGAAATGGTGGCTTTAATTAATGGTTTTTTACTTTATTTTTTAATATTTTATCTTTGGGAGCATTATTTATATTTTTGCAGAGTAAGTTGAGCTTTGGAAAGGTCTTATATCTTAGCTGGTAGCTTGTGGTCTTAATAGGTAATAGTTTCCTCAGAGTTACTGGTTTCTAAGATGAAGATTATTCAAAATATATAACAAAATCCAAGATTAAATTATATTTTTAATAAAATCAGGGCTTATTTCTTAGCTTCTACCTTATACTCTTCCTAAGAACTACTTTCCTTGGGAATATAACCACTTTAACCAACTAATATTCCAAAGACATGACAAAAGTCAATAACCGAGCCCCTCATTCAGTCTCTTGATTATAATTTTCATAAAATACAAATATTAAACCTTATTATCCCACTCCTGAGACCTTAAACAGGTCTTAGTTCTTAATCTTTAACTCTTTAAATTCCCATCTCTCTCTTCTTTATGATCTTTGTAATCTAATCTATTTGACTTTTCCATGAGCCTTCCTCTATTCTGTCACCTCTGGTTTATTGAATTTTTTATTATCTTATTTCTATTATATTAAATTCCTTCCTGTTCGCACTTATCGCCTCACTGCACAACGCCTCTCTCTCTCTATTGACCACAATTATGAGGTGCTTTTAATCATATTACCCGGTCCCTTGGATTTTCATTCTCATTCTATTTTTTTTTTTTTTTGGTCCTGTGACTACCGAAGCGTATCTCAGTTGGCTTATTTTTTTATATTTTTTTGCGCTACCATATTTTTTACAGCTCTGGGTTTGCATTATTTTCCACCATCCTTGACCTTCGACCTTCCCCGGCAGGTCTACCCCCGAAATTATTCTCTAGGCTAGGTGACCTTTTTGAATGAGTCTCCGTGGAATAAGCGCGTTCGCATCGCTGGCTATCTGAGCAGGACCAGGAGTTGGGCTATTTGGATGGGTGGGGTGGGTAGGTTCCATTGCTTATCGCTTTTCTATTAGACACGCGCCACAACCACGACCACGCCCACTTCTATATACCTTTCCCCCTACACCCGCCATCCCAACCATTGTTTCTTCAAAAAACTGCAAAAAAAAAAAGAAGAAAACACTTTTTGGTTTGAAAAGTTTTTCGAGGGAAAGGCAGCATTTAAGCCACAAAAGCGACTAACTGACTCATTTCGCTTTTCCGGCTTCTTTGCTTAGGCTTTTGCTTTGCTTTTGTTGTTATTATTATTATTATTATTATTATTATTTGGCTGTGTGCTCAACTTAAGTGATTCATTTGCGCTCGAAAGACACAAACGAACGATTCAAAACGATTCCGTTCAAATTCCGCGCTCAAGCGATTTAAGTAAATAAGTCAGCCGGAGTCCCAGGGCCTCCCAAAACTTGCCTTTCTCCATTTCTCATTTGGGGGGTATGGGGATTCAGTCCCCCCTTTTAAAACCGCAAAATGTAAATGCAAAGTGCGCATAATTTTGAGGGGCAGGAGTTGAGAATACAGGTCTCTTCTGTGCCTAATTGACTGCCGTTTCGAGTGGAGTTTTTGCGTTTGTGTCGGTTTTCTGGAGGCGGCACCAGGACACCAGGACTGCCAGGACTGCCAGAGCTCCTGGGCCGTAAGGCTCAGTACGGGTTATTATGCCAGACTTTTCCAAAAACTTGTTTTCATCGCTTTTCCACCACTACCACTACCCGCTGCCCGTTCGTCTCTCAACATTTTTATGCACAACACACGCCAGGATACGAAAGTAGAGCAAAGACAAGGACACAGGGCCAGAGGGGGGACTAGGGGCTGGGAGAAAGTAAAAGAAAGTCGGGGGGCGGGGAGGCTTTCTGACAGGCAACTGACACCCGGCGGAATATAATTTACAGTGCCAGCGGTTACTGACCAGCGGAAAAGCGCAAGTTTTCCGCCAAATGGAAGGGGATTTTTACACTAAGGGGAGTTTTCTATAAAATTAAGATATTAAATATAAATAAAATATAAATTAAATATTTAAGGCTTTAAACTTATGATAGTTGTAATGATAGCTACTAGCTTGAAATATTTTTTTCTAATTTTTAGGATTTTTAAGAAGAAAAGTAACGTTACTGGAGGTTCTATGTAGCTATAGGATACCCGGTACTTTTCTTTTTTTAATTTTTAGCTTAATTATTATTTAAAGATAGCTTTTTAAAATAATAAAATATTTTAAAACCTGATCTGCTAAGTTTTTCTAAATTTAAGGATTTTTTTTTAAGAGAAAGGAAAGCTAGACAGTCTAAAAGGTCTCTGATATAAGATCTAAGGGGTATAACTTCTCTAAAAATAGTTAACCATACCCCTAACTAACCATCCTATTTCTTAAACTATAATTTCCTTGCTTAAAAATGATAAATATTAAAACTTTTTCAATAGAAAATATTTAAAGAAAATACAAAAGAAATAAATTCCTTAAGGTAAAGCTCCTCAAAGTTTAAGACAAGTCAGGTACAAGAATATATCTAAAAACTTCTAAAAATACATATACCTGGAACTGAAAAAAACTTTACACTAAAAAAAAAGAGAGATAACAAAGAAGAAAACTTTGTCATGAAACATTTCTAGATTGGGGTTGAAATTAAACTGATTATTGCATTTAGTTGAAGACAATTAGAGAGAAAAAAAAGAAAGGAATTGAAGCTTGAAGAAAACTCAACTGAAAACTTCAAATCAAAAAAAAAAGAAAAGAAGGGGCTGAGAAGGTGTCCTGGAAAAGTCCTGGCTATAATTGAGTTGAAAACGGCCAGTCAGAGGGGGAGAGAGGGGGAACCGAAGCGAAGTTGGCAAAAAAGGTGGCCAGCAGAAAGTTGTATGCGAATTATTGAAGCGATAAATACATTAATTAAAGTCAAGTTGCTCATAAATAAATAAAATCTGGTGAAAAGTAAACGAAACAGCCAGACAAGTGGCGGTAAAGGACGCGAAAGGACTTTGAGAGAATCCTGTGGAGAGAAAAAGGAAAGCGGGCCAACAACGATAACAACAAGTGCCAAGGTGGTGAAAAGTCAAAGCCAAACCATTAATGAAAATTCAGGGAGAGGGTTTTTCTTTTCAAGAAAAAGAAAAAGAATTCTTTTCTTCAAGTGAAGTTGAAGTTGAAGTGCGGTCACAGTTGCGGTTTGGTGAAAATGGCCAAGACGGAGGTAATTGCTCCACAAAATTGATGAAGAGAAGAGTTTAATGAAGAAAAAGACGGGGAAAATTAAATAAAATCATAGCTAGAGAATGGATAGAAAAGGGAGCAATTGAATTAACAAAGGGCTATACTAAATAGAGTTAATTATTGTCTGGATAACTTTATATTTCTTTGAATCTTAAGCAATCTCAAACATAAACCTAACAAACCCCCGAATTAAATATTAAATAGCTCAGATATTAATTATGATTTAAGATTAGAAGCAAAGATCATTAAAATAATGCAATTATGAAGCGAAGAAAAGTCTCATTTTCCTGGAAAAGCTTTAAGCCTTAATTGGAGAACTCCCCAGCCAGCCAGGGAGTTGGCCTGTTAAAAAAAAAAAAAGCGGGGAATTAAACCCGAAGCCAAACAGTTATAGCCATCATAATAATAATTATACCTACATATATATATACGCATTTATATAGGAAACTATAAAAAGAAGTGGAACAGCAACTTGACATCAACAACTTGCTGCTTAACATCAATTAAAGATCCACAAAACCTAATCTAAGCACTTAACCCAAAACCCAGGGCAATAGTCCTCCATATATATACCTGGGTTATAATCCTCCCAAAAAGGATGCCCGAAAATCTTGTTAAGCGTGAAAACTTCATCGTCATTGAAGGAGGGGCTGAAGGCAGGTGAAGAAGGCGAAAGTTTTGCCAAGTGTCGACGTGCAGCTCATAAAAAGGAGTTCAGCAAGGACCTCAGACTCACCCCAAGCCCCCATGCCCCGAAGCTCGAAACAAGGATGCAGGATGGTGGATAAGTTTCGTGCAGGATAATTATGAAAGCGCCTATCGCGATGTCTTCTAATGGCAGCGACGACAGCCAAACAAAGGCGCTGAGAGACAGCTCTCCGTCTCCTGGCCCCAGGATCCAGGCTATTCATTCAACCTAAGGGCATGCCAAGGCACTGAAAAAAAAATACCCCCATACAAAAATTTAAAACTTAAATATGGTCTTAATTGAGTTAAAAATTTTATTTAGGAAAAAAATATTCCTTTTTCTTTAATTTTATTTTTTTTTAGATTTTTTTTTCAGTGCCTTGAGACCCACTTGAGAGCCTCCCGGTCTTGGGACTATGGTTCTCTATTGCGCCAGAGCTACGGCCGTATAACAGCCACGTAAATGTAATTAAACCATACATCAACGTGAAATATGTCGACTCTGACTCCGACACCGACTCCGACTCCAACTCTGAAGACTTCAACGTCTTCTTCGTCGAAAAGTCTACGGCCTGTTAACTCGCTAGATATATCCTTATATATATTTTATTTTTTTACATATATATGAACCGGCACGGCCGCAGGAGTGAAAGGATACATGCCCAGTGGGACGGATTCGGGAGTCTGTCTTCTGTCTCGCAGGACAGCCCATTAGAGAGGTCCCCGTACGAAGTTGTGGGTTTCTTGGATCCTTGGGACTAATTCAATCCCCTTTTCGAAGACTGAGTCGGTGTAAAATAAAATAAACTTTCGTATAATTAAGCCAGAGCTTATTAAATTATTACTCAAAAGAAAAGGGGTTACATTTTTTTTATTTCGTTCGTTACTTGCCAGTTTAGAGATGTGGAAATATTTACCTGAAAAATAAAAAAAAAAAAGAATTATTATTTAATTTAATTTAATTTAAAAAGAAGTATGATATTAGTTGTCTTAAGACTAGAAAATTATTATCCTTAGAGCTTAGTGCTGTCGTGTTCACCGACAAGAAAAGGTAATATAAATACACGTAAATATAAAGCAGAATTGTAATTATGTGCTTAACGTGAGCGATGAGAACAGCCCTTTCTCAGACCAAGACCAAGACCAAGGACCCACACCCATACTCATCATCCCCTAACCAAATGGCCATCCTCCACGATGGTAACCCCACCAGGTGCTGTAGGTATATCCATCCAGTATGCATGGGAAATGGCAAATGGGAAATGGAAAATACGGGGGGGAAAATAACCTAGGTGGTGGAAAATGGAGAGTGGAGTGGAGGAAAAATAGAGAGAAAGCCGGAAATTGTGAGGTGGAAAGCCGGGGCATTTGAATGGCATCAAGACAAGTTGGCTCTAATTTAATTCCAGCGCTGACTTTTGGCCGCCTATCGCATCCTGATTACGACAACGACGATGATGATGATGATGATGATGATGATGACGATGTTGTGGTCTTAGTTATGGCTTACGGTGAACACTACAAAATATTGGCCAGTATTACGAGCTTAAAGGGTCTTAGAATACAAGTACTCAAGGTGGGATAGTTGAATTTGTATGGGAATGGAGGTGTTTTACCCAAAAACCCAAAAAAAACTCAAGAAGCTGTATGATAACCGGTACTTGTCTCATTTCTGAGGTTTGTCTTTTATAGTTTTTGAAATTTTTTGGATAAACCCTTTATTTAAGACTAGAGATTGTAGATTATTCTCTGTTATATGTTATACCTTGTACTTCTCTTAAGAAAGATTTAATAAGTATGTTATACCCGGTACTTCTTCTATAAAATTTATCTTTCTAGGCTTAGCTTTATAAATATGTAGCTGTTTAGAATCATTTGAAACTTAATATGTTTTAAGTATTCTAATAAAAGAAGTACTGGTCTCTACTATACTTTCCTATATGTATCAAATATTACTACATGATACCCGGTACTTTTCTTATTTCTTACGTTTGTAAGAACCTTAATTTTGATATCTTTTAATATTGAAATAGAGCCTTTAATTTGTTTGTCTTTTCTATAAAATACCTAGAAAGTTATCTTTATGATACTTATATTACCTTTCTTTTGTTAATACCCAGTACTTTTCTTCAAAAAAGACTAGTATATGATACCCGGTACTATTGTTAGTAATAATCATAAAGATGCTGTCTCTAAGAGTCTCTAAAAACAATCTCCATTAAAAAGTGTTAATTATTTAAATATCTTTTAGGTCCAACTAACTAGTAAGCCACTCAAAAAGTTATAAGCCCCATACTATATATAGCATACTTTTTAATAATATATAGCATACTTTTCTAAAACCAGAAAAGCCAATAACAAGTGAAGCTATTTAGTTAGTATTTAGTTTCAAGCTAAGTATTTTACATTTAAAATAAGAAACTCTTTTAAAAATACCTACATTATAGAGCAGAGAGTTCCAGAATTCATCATCATCATTATCAGCATCCTCGAATGCCTTTTAGTTCAACAAGCAATATGAAACCTTTATGAAAGTGTAACAATTTCCTGGCCCAAAAGTTTCCTGTCCCCAACAAGAAGTAGAAAAAAAAAAAAAGAGGAAACATCTTGTGGTTATGAGTCCTCAAATATATTAAGAAAGTACTTGGGTAAATAGTCTAAAATTACAGGACCAAGGAGCAGGGAGCAAGGATGGAGGACCCGAGTCGAGGAGGCATAACTAATTGCATCATTAGAAGGCTTTGGGTGCCGTGTAGCGTTCAAAATACGTGTGAACTAATTTAATATGCTTTAAGTTTTTGCCAAAGGACCTACCAAAGGCTCCTCCTCGTCACTCTCTAGCCACAATCACCTGTGGTAGCGACACACACATCCCCAGGAGAGATCCTTTTCCTGCTAGCTAGTTGCTACTCCTGTCATCGGCATATTTATTGGCTCTGGAATGGGGATCCCTCCCAGGATGGGGGTTATAAAAAAATCTAAAATAATGAGCTACTTAAAAGAAATATGCAACCGTGCCGGCGAAAAGTGCAGACCAAATGCATCAAGTTGGAACTCTCGGCTAATGCGCATTTGCCTACAAGGAGTGAGGTATAGTATATGCCTCCTCCTCCTCTCAATTTTTCCCAACTACGACTATAAATTTCCGGCAATTTTTGAGAGAGAGAGAGGGTAGGGGATTGGAGAGGGGTTTGGTTTTTTTTTTTTCAACCGGAAGGACGAATTGACGGGATGCCCGAGGAGTCTAATGATGGTTGCTGCTTCCACCGAGAAGAGCTCCCCCAAAAACTAAGACAAACTAAAGGAAGACATGAAAATTTTCGATATCCGTGCCTAACGACTAGATATATATATATCCATCTATATCTATATATATATATGTATATTTACGTGCGAGTGTGTGTGTGCGGCAATGAGATTTTAAGAGCTTCCTTCTTCCTTCTTCTAAGCAAAAATTTGTTATCGCCATTGGCAGAGGCTGAGAGGCGAACCAGTGAAAAATACTATATTACCAAGGTACATATATATATCACAGGATATATATATATATATATATAGAGAGAGTAAGGTAGTGTCTGCTCTAACGAGCTATCCACCGCCGATCCCAGGGGGAAATTGGAATTCGAAAAGGAGGAGCTGCCAGGCTAGGAGGCATGGAGGCTTGGAGGCTTGGAGGCTTGGAAGCTGGGGACTTGGCCCGATTTGCTGCTTGTCTTGCATTTAATGTCACACGCTTCATTATTTCTAATTGGCAAATTTTCAATCAGCAAACGAACAGCCTTGGCCCAGGCAGGAGGATGCCACAGGAAGGGTATTAGTGGGGTGGGGTGGTGATGTTGGAGAGGTTAGTCCCAGCGCGTAAATTTGGCCGGGCTGTGACTTAACAACTTCAGAATTCAATTATGCGACACAGAGTGAAATCAACATTATTGATAAGCCGCAAGGACAACGCGGCCAGAAAATAGACTCTAATGGTGGGTGGGAGGGCAGGAAGGGCAGGGGGGTGTGGCGGGGAGGGGTGGTGCCAACAAAAAACAACCGTGGCGGGCATTAGAGATAGCAGGGCACAGAGCAGGAGGAGCAAAAGGAGGGAGGAGCTCTTGGACAGGTTTAGAGATGGTTGCCTGAAAAAATATCTAATGACTCTTTTAGGTCTTTTTTTTTAGTTTTTAATTAACGTTTTTTTTTAATTAAATAGGTTATTAAGCTAACTAAGAAGTTAATTAAATTAATGGGTAATATTTAAAGATTTTTATGTTTTAATTATTAATGTTTTAACTGTTTTAAAGCTTTTGTTTTCAAAAGAACGAAAGATTGTTTGATGCTCTTTAAGATTCTTAATTATACTATACTTAATCCTTAAAAACCCTTAATTATTTGTATTATAAATATTTTATTTAATCACTTTTCTAGTTCTATTTTAATGTTTATTACCTTTTAGTTAGATTAAACTACTTTTATTAAAAAGTATCTTTAAGTTACTAAGTATCTAGTATCTTCATTCTACTTCCTAGAAAACTTCCTTACCTTCCATACTTCCCTCCTTCCTTTTAAGATATTTTCATTCTACTTCCTAGATACTTGATTTTTTCTAACATTTCTTAAATACATTATTTCAAGAAATAAATCCCTATTAAAATTATCATTCAATTCTATAGTTCCCCTTATTTTATTATAGCTTTTAATATTAAAAAATATATTAAAATAATAATCAATCAATTAGCAAATCTTATCAGACTAAAAACCAACTATAAGTCTGCCATTTTCAATCACAATTATCTTTTAATTTAAAAACCTCTACCAAAAATCTTAAAAAATAATACAAAAAACCTATAACCCCGTAACTCAATTATGCAAATCTTAAAACAAAGCCAATAAAATTTTTGAAACAACAACAACGTCCGTGCGGAATGGCCAGACATTATAATTTATGCAATTTCTATATCCACTGCAGCATATAATTCCGCACCGATATTCATCCCCTGGCTACCCTTAGGGGGTGTCCTTAGGGGGTGAGAGTCCAGTGGTAGGAGTGGTGCGTCAGAGACAGACCAATCAGTCCCTAAGTCCGAAATCCCCCCCCCCCCCCCCCCCCGGGCAACTAACCAACAAAAGTTTGCCACCAACCAGGAGCAGGACGAAGGACCAGAGACCAGAACCAGAACCAGGAGCTGGAGCAGGACCAGAACCAGGCCAACAAAAGAAAACGTAATGCGCAAATTATCGTAATTATAAATTAAGTCGACGTTGGTTTGGTTGGTGGAAATGGCAGGGGGAGGGGTGGATGGCAGTGGATGGCAGAGTAGTGCCACTGCTGGAAAATGTAATGAAAAATACTTTTTGTAATGCGCCAGGGGGTGTGGGTGTAGGGGGTTGGCCTGACTGGCATTCGAAAATAGATTTCCCACTCTTTATATACATACATACATCTACATCTACATATATATATATATATATATATATATAGAAACCATTATATATATAACGAGCTGTAATTCTCGAGACTCCAAGGGGAAGTTTCGAAGCGAAGACCTCCAGCAGTCTTACAAAGTTGCGTCTTCACTGCTGTGTGTAAAGTGGAAAACTTTTTCCAGCGCTATCCATCTATCCGAAAGCGCCCTCTATACCGCCCTCTCAACCCATCACTCCTTACTACACACTCCTGACCGCTTAAAATAGATAAAAAAAAATATAAAAAAATGTATAAAAAGTAGTAAAGGAACAAACAACTAAACTAAAGCTTGTGAAAATTTCACTTCAGGCCTTAAATGAAGCCATTTTCTCAAAAGGAGGGGTAGCTACTTACACACTCGCATTCAAATTAAGAGTCTTGAATAAACAAAATATTAATTACAAACTTTATTCGTCATTATGATGTCTGGGCAGGGTCAAGCGTGAGTCTAATTGTTGGCCAAAAAAGGGGTGGTGTTGTGGGCCATAAACCAAAAGCGTTAATTGAGCGCCTCAGCCAACAGTCTATGGCTCACAACAATAACATTAAATAGATACCAAAATATTGGGCGACAGAAGGGCCACCCCCCCTCCCCCTTGATGAACTTGAATGAAAATCTTCAAAAACAATTGAAATGCCTCAAGGCCCTAAAGAGACGAGGAGGGGAGGGGGGAGCCACTTGGAAAAATTTACAACTTTTCCAAGGAAAAGAAGAGGGCGGTTAGGGGGCGGGCCAAGACCCAGACCCAGTCCCAGGCCCAGGAAAAGTGGCGGCTATTAAAAATGTTGCTGTCGAAAAACTAAAATGAAAATGAATTTCCACCAAAAAAGAAATTGTTTGGCAAGAAAAGCTGATGAAAAAAATGCTAATGAAAAAATTGAAAGCTTTAAAACGAATATTTTATGCACTTTTTTCTTAAAAATTAATACTAAAAGGTAAATAATACTTTAATATCACCCCCTCCACAACCAAACCCTATTTTAAAGCTTAAAACCCAAATACCAACCACAGATATCCTTACTTGACTTTATATATCATCAATATAATGACCTAAAACCTAAACCATTTTTTTTAGAAAAAATTGCCTATTACCGGGGGTGGGGAGGGAAGGGGGAGTTCTATGCTTATAGGAATTGATTCATGAAATTATCTCCGTCGGCCGATCTCTTCGGAAATGCTTCGTATATACACTTTCCCGGGGTTACACTTTTCCGCCCTGGGGTGTCATTGGAACAGGCTACCCCCGCACCCGCCTCTCCCCTTAGCCCCGCCTCTATGGCCAGGACACGACTGATGGATGTCCTGGCCGGAGGCAGTCCCGACAGCAGTTTCCTCTGTGCATAAGTAGCTGGGAAATTAACGCCAAGCTGGGAGCTGGGAATTGGGAGCTGGGAAAAGGGGGAGTGTAGTGCGTAAAAAAAGGGGATGGCCCAGAGGGCGTGGCTAAGACAGCGATTGATGGGTGACAAGACAAGGGGAAGGGAGGAGAGAGGAGGGTGTTGGGGAATGTGGCATGAGAACAGATTCCATTGAATGGTTATAAATTGAAAATGACTAAATGAAATGAGTAAATATTGACAGATTGACTGGAGTTGGCATTGGCATTTCACTTTCGGGTCATTCAGCACTTGGGGGCACGCCACTCCCCCTCCCTCCACCTCTCTTGACAAGGCTAATTTGTTGATTTGCTTCAATTTTGGGTATTTTTTTTTCTCAGCATCTCTCAGCTTTGTTGTAATCTATGGAATATCTCCTTAGGCTCGTTGTTTGTGTCATTAGACCCTCGGCACTCCTTGGTGCCATTTCTCGTGTCTGTTTCGGTCAGTTTGTTGGCCATGGAATGCTGGCTACTTCATCCTTCATGCTCGTCCTTGGTCCTGGCCAAAACTTTTGTGTCCTGCTAACTGCTAATGAGCTTAGACTTTTGGCGTGGGACGTGGTGCGATGGGAAAGCGAACGGAAGTAATTATAATGACTGTGGACATGATTTTTGGCATTCTAATTGAATCGAAAGTCCCCTCAACAGCATCAAGCACTTAGCTACTTCTCTGCACTTGAAATATCTTTTCAGAAAAAAAAATGAAATCAATTTTGGGAAAAAATACCATTAGCAACACGCATCTAATTTTTTTTTCTATTTTTGGAATCAGAGATTACGTTTTCTTTATAATTGAAAAAAAATAGCAAATTATATTCTAGATTTGATTCTCATTTTTTTTGTTCGTTTTAATTGGCAATCTATTCTGTTTCTGGCAACAGGGCGTATGAGTGATATCTAAAGATGATGTCAACAGTGCGTATACTTGATGTCGAAATTAACATTAAGTATACGCACTGTTGACGTTGTTTCTATTAACATATTCCGCTTGAATTTACATTTTAGAGCCGACTACCTTAAAACATATTCATTTTAATTTATTTAATTTCAATTTCAGTATGGCAAGTGGCTTAATGTAATTCATTATTAGATTACAACAGGGCGTATGCGTAATATGGTCATTTACATTGCGTATACGCACTGTTGGCTCTTGAATATGAGGGGCAACTATGAAAACTCACTTTAAATGGTCTATAAAAACTCTTCAGATATCCAACCTAAAGATATCTTATTTTTTTTGTTATTTTGTTCCCATACTCCCATACTTGCAATGAATATATATGCTAAGAAAATAGACACAAATAGACAGTGTGGGCTACGGGGATTTCGGGATGAGACATATGCGTCGCGTCTCTGATCCCCAGAGTTTATATAACTAGACTTTCTATGGCCATGGCCCCTATAATAAATCGAAGTCACGACAAATATAAATAATAAAATGTATTTTATTTTATTTTCATGCCGAGGTCCCCCATACTGATTCCTATTCCCATTCCCATTCCCACATTTTGCATTTCAACGTGCTCTTAGTACATAAATCTCAGGCTTAGCGGCGGTCGGAAACCCGCACCCGAAATAAAAAAAAAAAACACATATATATATATAGAAAGTATCTATATAAAAAAAAAATATATATATATATTCTATATGTAAAATAAATAAAATAAAAGTTGGGGGGGGGGGGAGCCTGAAACAACAGACTCCAGTCCTGTCGTCCTGGGCCGTGGGCATCAAGTACAGGCCCCACCGCCCACACCCCCCCTCTGTATGGCTGTATGAATATTGTTTGTGCATATATAATAAAAAATAAAAAGGAATAAAACAAAAAAAGAAAAAAGGACACTGAGAATGGAAGGGATACAGAGAAAACAAAGAGCAGAGGAAGAAGTAACAATAACAAATCCAATATTAGATGGCTATAACAACAAAAGTGTTCAAGTATGAGACGGAGATAGCTATTTTGAAGGGGGGGTGATGGCCCAAAATAGCAGTGAGTCTAGAGGGGAGGGTGGGTTTGGAGAACTAGAGGGATCCTGGCCATGGCACCAGCTGCCACAACCAGAATCCTGATGTACACGTTTATGGCTATTTGCGATTTTGCCGAGCGATGGGGCTAGGATACTGGGAGCAGGAGCAGGACCAGGAGCAGGAGCAGGACCAGGAGCAGGAGCTGGAGCAGGAGCAAGCTTCTCAATAAAAGAGACGACTCGACCAGAAAGGGACAAGCCGAAAACAATGAGAAACGATACAGACTGCACTGAGAGAAAAAAAAAAAAACTATTATAATCCAAAAGGCCTTAGAGGTTCTAGTAAAACTTTGAGTTTGAAGAACTGGAAATAAATAGTCTTAAATTTAATATAAATATTTTATATTAATAAATAAATGTTTTAAATAAGTCTAACTGATAGTTTTCTTAATTAAAAACCTTTTTTTATGAAAAACTTTAGCAAAACTAGGTCCTAAACCATTTCATAGTTTTATAGCCTCATCTTTCTCTTCAAGATAAAATATTCTCTATAAAAAAACTACTATATAATTTAATCAACTATTTCTTAAAAATAACCCCCCTAGTCTTAAAATTTTCTCTCAGTGCCTGAACAATAGAGGCACTCAGCGCGAACAAGCCGAGAGGGAGTGTTAACCGTCTGCCAGAGTCCTTGCCGCCCAGCCCTCGGTGGGCAGCTTATACGGAGGTGATTTTAAAGGCATTAAGTGAAAGTGGAAAGCAGAGATTCCCAGCTAAGAGCAAGGGGGGGACCTCAAAAATTTATATCTAGTGGATAATCGTCAAATGATGCTACAATTACTTCTTGTACCTTTTTCCAACCACCCACCACCCACCCCTCATATTTAGAAACATGGCCATAATCAAGGGCAATAAAATATAATAGGAAGGACCTTTTCGGGTTGAAACCGAAACCCGGGTCCTGTGTGAAAACTACTTGGGGCCCGGCTTAACAATATTTTCTTAACGAGCCGAGCTCTGACACCCCAAAATCTAATTTATATCACGTTAATGAGCTTTAATGTTACTGTTTTTTTTTGGAGGTCCTTCGAAGGACCTTACTGGTTAGGGTTCGATTCCCTTTTGACGGGCACGACGAGGATGTTGATGATTCCAAGAATGCTTCCCAAAATGGCCCAAAAAAAGTGTCCATTGTATAAAGTTTCGCCCATGGCTTATCAAACTGAAATTTTTGTGGCAATAAAGCCAGGGAAATAATATCAAGCCGAAGGTTTAGATACTCTAGAAAACCTTGTTGGAAAAGTGACTAAGCCCATGACTAAGCCAATAACCGAAAAGGTTATTTAATATTTGGCTGCCAACTGTAGCCAACAAATGTTGGCAGCCTTTTCTCTAAAATATTTCTCCTCTTCGAGCCAATTCGAGCCAAGTTCGCACTTTTTTCACACACACACACACAGGCACAGGATCAAAGCCAAGGACGAGGGCGTGGCAGGACTTTCGCCCATTTCGCCTTGTTGTTTCGCGTTCGACGGCCTGCGGGCAAATATTAAACAAATCTAAGCAACAAACGAAACGAAACGAAACGCATTGCAAAGTTGTCAACTCGCTTCGATAACACGCCTCCACCCACTCATCCCACCCACTCACCCCACCCACTACTTAGATCCTTAGACAGCGAATCCTGTCATTCCACAGATTTTGTGTGTGTTCGGCTGCCTTTTGTTTGGCTGGAGAAACGAGAAAAAGGCAAAACATTCGCAAATTTAAATGCAAATTACCAGACAAAACTGATGAGCAGAATGTGGAGGACTGCCAGTAGCGGAGGGCGGTGGAGGGGCCAACCCGAAAAGTACCGCATACAAAAAAAAAAAAACAGTATTGACAGTATAGGAAATAATGGCCTAAATAAAGTCGAAACAGGTGCCGAGCAAAAGCTGTGTGCGGCATATGCCACACGAAACTAAATCAAAAAGTTTCAAGAGGACCGAGTCCCCAAACGAAACCAAATAATTTGACAATATTGCCAAGGTAATAGCAGGTACATATACATATATTTACATTTGAATATATTAAAGGTCTGTGGTGGCGAGTTAATAATAAAATCGAGAAATCACAGAACCAAAAATATGTTGCAAGTTCAAAAAAAGAAGAGCCCTTCTTCAGGATTCTCTAACTTTGTACTTCAGACAGAAATCTGAATTCAATCAATTAATTTTTATAATATCTACTATTATATATAACCGAACTATATAAGCCTAGATATAGTTTCCTTCTAGTATAACCCTATAATACTAATTCTAGCTTGTAAAACCAATTCTTACCTTAATTCTTCTATAATTTTTAAAGAAAAACAAACAAGCAAACAAAGACCTCAAAAGGAAAACTCTCCTATATCCTATATCCTATATCTCCTACTTTTAAGGACCCCCAGAACTCTAAAAGCAATGAAGAGTAAAATTTTAATGTTTTTTTAGCTTTTTGAAAAATTTAATAATTTGGTAGAAATTAAAAAAAAAAAAAAAAAATAAAATAAATCTTTAAAAATATTAAAATGGAAGAAAAATATTAAAATATTTTTTTTAAAAAATAGCGCCCTCCTCCTCGATTCTCAAAGGTTGCACTTAAGCAGGCCTGAAAAACGTATAAAAATTAAGTTTTAAATTTTTTTAAAAGATTTTTTTTTTCTTTATTTTTTGTTGTTTTTTTAAAATGGTGTTTGTTGTAATGTTGTAATTCACTATTTGTTGTAGTACTGTTACATTTAGTAGAATGTAGTTAATTCTAGTTTGTTGTCATATTTCCTTTTAATATTTTGAGTTTGTTGTTTTTTAATGTTGTATTGTGTATTTGTAGTTGTGTGTTGTTTGTTTGGTGTAGTTATTTGTTGTAGTTGTTTATTGTAGTTGGTTGTTGTTGTAATTGTTTGTTGTTGTAATTTGTTGCTGTTGTAAATGTTTTTTATTGTAATATTGTTGCTGATGTAATAGTTTGTTGTAATAATTGTTTGTTTTTGTAGTTGTTTGTTGCTGTCATTGTTTGTTGTTGTAATTTGTTGTTGTAATTGTTTGTTGTTGTAATTGTTTGTTGTTGTAATTGTTTGTTGTTGCAATTGTTTGTTGTTGTAATTGTTTTTGTTGTAATTGTTTTTTGTTGCAATTGTTTGTTGTTGTTGTTGTAAATGTTACTTATTGTAATTTTGTTGCTGTTGTAATTGTTTGTTGTAATAATTGTTTGTTTTTGTAGTTGTCGCTTGTTGTTGTAATTGTTTGTTGTTGTTGCAATTGGTTGTTGTTGTAATTTTTTGTTGTAATAATTATTTGTTGTTGTAATTTTTTGGTTGTTGTAATACTTTTGTTGTTGTAATTTTTGTTGTTGTTGTAATTGATTTTGTTGTAATTTTTTTTTTTTTTAATTTTATTCACAATTTTTTTTTTTAAATTTAGAATTAATATTAAATAAATATTTATTTTCATTCAAGAAACCCCCTTGTATTTTTTTCTCAAAATACAAAATCAGAGCTCATTTGGAACATTTCGTTGTGTTTAGAATAGCGATACATGATTACTCCCGGCTTGGTAGTTTTTGCCACGCCCATTACCGCCCATATAAGCCCCCACACACACACACACACAAATACACAAAGAGGGGGCACACACAGACACTTGGGAAAAGACTTGCTGGCTCGGCACGCACATACGCAATATTTTGATGCGATTTTGTGGCTCGCCAAATGATTTCGCTGATGTTCATTCCACAGCCCCCCCTTGCCCCCCTTACCCCCATTGGGGTGCTCCAAGGGGGTAGGTAGGGGCAGTGAAGGGTGTTGATGCCACAATAGGGTGGCACGGGGTTAAAGGGAAACAACAACAACAACAACAGACTGGCATACTGGCAATGGCAATGGGATTTGCTGCTATGTGACAACATGACAAAGTTCTCCATCAGGCAAAGAGATTTGCCCCGCAGTCTCGCAGTCTAAGCCCCCCCTTTAGCCTACGCCACTGTTTTGTCAAAACCCCTACCCATGCCACCCTACTGGCGGTAGCCCACCATTGATGGCATCCACGTTGGTCAGATCCCTTCGAGGTTTACCTGGCATTGGCAGATCCATCAGGGACGCATGCGGCTCGAGTGCCCGGGACTCTCAAACGAACGAATGCGGAATGAGCGGCGAATGAGTGTGAAATGAATGCAAAATGAATGCCAAGTGAATGCCGAGTGAATGCAGAATGAATCAAAGATGCATGAATACTAAAAAAATGACAAATGAGTGCAGTAATAAATGCTGAATGAATTCTGAAATGAACACCAAATGAAGGCTTAAAAATGAACGTGGAAATGAATCTAAAAGAATGAATGCCAAATGAATCCTTCATTTAATCCCAAATATATGAAGAAATGAATAATATCAAGGAAACCGGGTTCATAAATGAACACCAAATGAAGGCTTGAAATTTAGAAAAATGAACACGGAAATGAATCTAAAAATGAACTCTGAATGAATACAGAAATAAACCACCAAGGGAATGAATGTCAAATGAATAAAACAAATGAAAGGCGAATGCATTGAGAAATGAATGCCATAAAATTATACCAAAATGAACACAGAAATTAATCAAAAAATGAACAACGAATGAATAAGGAAATGAACAACGAAAGAAATCCTTATTTAATCCCTAATGAATTGAAATGTGAAATGAATAAAACAAATAAAATCCGAATGAATACAGAAATGAACACCAAATGAATGCCTTAAAATTCAAGCAAAATGAACACAGAAATGAATATAAAAATGAACACAAAATAAATACAAACAGAAACCCCCTGTAGATTCCCTAAAAATGTTTAAAAAAATTCAAAAAATCAATAAAACCCTAAAAAAAACAACCACAAACAAGAGAATTCGTCAAAGCATTCTCTTGAATAATTGCTTTCCTCCAAAAAAAATTGTAAAAAATGCAGAAAAAAAGGGGAAAAAAAGAGCTGGTCTAATCATTCAAACGAATGACTTCCAAATGAGCTATTTCAGCGTTACAAACGACCAACCCGAGACACTCTCGTACAACTCCTTTATTTGTTTAGTACTCATAAATACGGGTTTCATTCATTTCGAGAGGGTTTCTTTTTATTTTCTTCTTCGAGGCAGTCACTCGCTGAATAAACAGAACATTCATTCCGCCCACCCCCCAGCCCCTAGAAGACAATTTTGTTTGGGGGGCTTGGGGTCATATACTAGTGGGTCATAATTCAGGAAACTGAATCAGCACTCGACTCCGGGCAGCAAGTTCTACGGACTTTGACACTGACTTTGTCTGTTTATGCGGTGGTCTTGTCCCTACTCAAAATTCACAAAAAAAAAAAAGAATTTATGCACTCCGAAAGCTGGTCCCACTCCACTAAAGGATATATGTATGTATATATCCTTTTGTATATGGCGTATTTTGAGACCCTGACCATATCATATATATATGTATATATGTATCCAACTAACCATGCGACAAACTTCATCACCGAAAAGACCTTTTTTTTTGTGCCACCCAAACCACCCATACCTCCTGTGGGTGGATGCCTTTTCCTATTTATTTATTGTGGCTGAGGGAAAATTTGCTAAAAATCGTGCGAGACACTGCGTTGAAATAAAAACGCTGAGCAAAAATTTATTATTTATTTATTTCGTTTTTCGTTATCACTTTGTATGCGGCACAAAAACCGCAACACACAGGGGGATTCCCCCTCACCAAGGACATTTATGAAGTAAGCCACAATGGGCCACGGGGACAGTGACAGGCCAAAACCAATTGCCGCCCACGAAGGAAATAAAAGTAATAGTTGGCTGCTTGGTTAAAGCCAAAAGCTACAGTCAAAGCCATATATATAAAGCTGAAAAAAAAAAACTGTAACCGACACACACACGCATTTGCGATTAGAAAAAGGATACACGTTTTTACGATCCAGGGACCATAATAAAAGGCCTGGCCCGACAAGGTGACAAGTTAGCGGTTATTATTATGCCAACCCAACCATGACCATGCCTCATGCCCCATGCCCCATGCCTCATGCCTCATGCCCCATGCCACCCACTGAAGGATTGGAAAAATGCCACCGAATCTCTACCGACGACAGGGGCATTTACAATGGATTTGTTTTTGAATTGGAATTGGTTTTTCTTTGGGGCATTTTCGGATGTTACACTGAGAGAAATAATCCTAAAATATAGATCTTAAATAAGGCTAAAGAATAAATATTTGAGTATGAATATCACTATTTTTTTTTGAGTGCCTTCTCATGCGTTGGCTTTGATGGCGTTTTTAATGGCCTTGTCTGTGGAGGGTCATGGGTGTCATGGGTTTTCGGGTTCAAATGTTACGATGAGAGTGGAGCTAAGAAGTACCAGAGCCAGAGCCAGAGCCCCAACCAGACACAATGGGGATAAATCAATGTATGGTTATTATCGATAACGATTATTTGGGTCAAAACGAGGCCAATTACTTGACAAAAGTTGTGCTAGCCCAACGATAGGGTTGGATGAGTTCTCACAAAAGGACTACTCGTAAAGGACTACTAACCTTATCGATAACCTTATCCTACAGGCTCTACAGGATACCATTTTAATTGCCTCAGCTAGTGATGAGTTGTAAATTTTCAGAGAAATTCCAAAAGGATTCTGTATCCTGTAATATGCATATTGAAAAGTTGGTAATCAAGTGCAAATACTTTGACAATCACATTGTTAGTCACTCAGTACGAGGATCCCTGCCCTCCCCAAACCTCCTCCTCCCCAAGCCTCGATGTCCAAAACTATTTGAGCCTCAAAAGTTTGCCTCAAATTACCGTCGCGCTACATAATTCAGGGAAACTTTTGCCCGCCAGCTGGGGATACTGATGCTGATTCTGATTCAGATCCAAAAGGCTATAACTGAAACCAAGAGAGCTTAGGGTTAAAGATTTTAATGAAGAACCCTTTAGAAAACTCTACCTTAAGTACCTGGTTATAGACTTGGTTTATAGACCCTCTCAAAACCCTCTCTCATAACCCTCTATTTCTTATAAATTTTTCTCTCAGTGGCTTACCATTCCTGTGTGACATTCGTTGGCTGATTAGCGCGACAGTAGAGTTCCAGTTTGTCAGCTGTGAACTGTGAACTTTTGCACGAAAAGTGCAGAGACCGCTCCCTCGACCTCGACCCCTCCCTTAACCTCTCCCTTAACCTCCCAAGGCCCCAAAGGCCCATCTCTGGATGGAAAGTTTTCAATAAGCTAAACACTTGGAGGCTTGGCTGACAGCCTGACAGATAGATGGACTGACTGACTGACACTCTGGGCCTCTTTCTCTCTCTCCTCAGACGCTAATGAATTCGAGCGTGGCGCATAAAAATGTTTTCTTTCTTAACTGTTTTGGTTGGGAGGTGGTTGGGAGGTGGTTAGGAGGTGGGTGGTTTGAGGCAGATGCAGTTGCCAGTTGCAAGTCACAAGTCGCATCCTTCCCAGGCAAACTTGAAACTTGAAACTATGCATTTAATTGATTTCGAGTGCCTTAGGCAAATAGAGAAGAGAAAAAGAGGTCCTGCTTAGTCCTTTTAAGAGTCCTCGACTGCCAAGCAAACACATTAGCACATACCAGGGCCAGGATCCAGGAACCAGGATCCAGGAACCAGGATCCAGGCGTCTTATGAAAATGTTTGTCTGCCATTTGAGCTCTAGCTCCCACGCCCCCACTCTGCTCCACTAAACTTTTATGTGTGAGCTTAACTTAATTAGAAAAGGCCATAACAACCTTAAGGGACAAAAGAAGTACTTGGTATTTAGATTTTATTGAATCTAGAAACAGAGCCACCCCTTAAGCTAAAGCTAGAGCCAGATTCCAAGAATATTTAATAAATAAAGTAATTATGAAAACTTTAAAATAAGATTTTCCTCCTAAAAAGATCAAGAGTTAAAGCTTTTATTGGTTATATTCTTTTATATTCATGCATTTAAATTAATCATACGCACTGTATGCACTTGCCAGCATTGTTAAGGGGGGGTAGCTATGGTAGATTGTGTGCAAGTTAAGATTGCAATTTGCAAGATTGCTTCGCGGATGCTTCGCGGATGCAAATGCGGATGTGTGACTGCGAATGATATCCATTGAATACCTCTACCAACTGCCAACTGCCATCAAAAGGCAACTTTCTACAGCTAGTGTGCTGCTGTTTCTTTGCAAAAATAAGGTTAAGAAAGCCCTCACCCGAGTGGCGCCCTTACCTTAATTTATGTGCACACTTTCTGCGAAAATGTGTGTCCTATATGTGCCACATCAGTGTGGCGTGGCAAGTGTATGCGCCGCCATTTCAGTTCCTTGTTTGTGTTTGTGCCCTTGTGTGTGTGTGTGTGTTTGTGTATATAAATCAGACCGGCAATAGGAAGTGCTTAGGTTAGCTTAGCTAAGCAAACTAGTTCCACTCGAAATCAAACTCAGCCAGAAGCAGAAACAGAAACAGAAACAGAAACAGCCATAGCCACATGAAACGGCAGCACAGAAGGCCAAGTTGTCTGGCCCGCAGCGTTGGAATATTGTAAGAAATAACCGGAAAACAATGACCCCATTACACTGGAAAAAACTAAAAGACTTTTCCAATAATATATAAAAAAATATTCATTTTAATAGGGACTTTACTAAAGAAAAACTTGGCTTAGATACAGCTATGGTTCTAGACCACGTCTGAAAATCGGGGATTTTGCAGGGACGCCCCCCACAAAAAATATTTTGCATCCAGATTTTGATGCAGAATTATGGAGAATCGATCCACAAATCGTTTGAGGTACTCCGCTTGAGAATCGGATGAGAATTGGCTGAGATATAGCCTTGGCCCTGGACCAAGTCTGAAAATCAAGGATTTTGCAGGGAGATGCCCACAAAATTTCGAAAAAAATTCAAAAAATATTTTACATCCAGATTTTGATGCAGAATGGCGCAGAATCGATCCACAAATCGTTTAAGATATGCCGCTTGAGAATCGGGTGAGAATTGGCTGAGATATAGCCTTGGCCCTGGACCAAGTCTGAAAATCGGGGATTTTGCAGGGGTAGGCCCACAAAATTTCGAAAAATATTAAACAAAAATATAGCCCAAGGATCTCTCGAACAACACCAGAGAGGTATGGCATTCTGGAGCATATTTTATCTTAAAATATAATCCGAATTCCGATAAACAAAGCATTTGGGGTGGTAGTCGGTGGTGTGGGGGGGTGGTGGCCTGCCGGGTCGTCCATCACATTCTGTTTGGCAGCCATAATGACCGCAATTTGTCTCCATTTTCTTGCATAAATCCACGCTTATCTCGCTTTATAATTGTTAAGTGGATTTTCATTAAAAGCGAACCATTTCCCCATTTTCCCCATTTCCCATTTTCCACATTTCCCATTTCAATAAACCGCCTACTACCTATTTATGGCGATAATTAAAAACAAATCCCCGAGCCGGAAACCGGAAACCAGAATCTGAAATTCACAATTCAAGAGTTTTTTTTATTTTTTCTCTCTTTTTGTTGTTGTTGTGGCCAAGGGGTTAATCGCGGAATTTATTTTATTTTTTTGTTGTTTTTGTTGGTTTGGTTGTTGTCTTCTTTGAAAAGCCAGAAGATAAGCCGAGAAGAAGACCCTATCCGTGGGCCAAGCACTTGGACCTCCTTCAGGAGCCCTGTTATAGGACCTAGAGGTCCTTTAGAGGATTTGCCATGGCTGGCAAGGATTCGCCTTAACAAGCAGCTGGTCCTGACAACTTGTTGTGTCTTCTGTGTGTCTCTCTTCCCCCCTTCTGGCTCTTTTTTTTGGCCAAAAGTAGAAGAAGAAACAGTTTTAGCCGGTTGTCGTGTGCAGGGCTATTACCGTTAGTTGTTATCGTCCTGCCACCGTTATTGTTGTTGTTATTGTTGTTGTTGCTTCTGGCTCCTGGCACTTGACACTAAACGAAAATGAAACTGAAAATTGTTGGCCGAGCCGCAGGCGGCGACAGCCGTAAAACAGAAACAAGCCTCCCTTCCTCCCTCCCTCCCTGCCTGTCTGCCTGCTTGGCAGAAGACACTCTACCACACCGAAGCCTAGATGTCCTTCAAGGATTCTTCCTACAGCTCAAATGGGATTTAGTGGGTTAATAATAGGGCATAAGCTCAAGATGATGTTGGGTTTTATTTGGGAGTAGGGCTAGGGAGTAGAAAGTGAGGCAATTATCACTTTTTAAAGGACTTCATTTTGAGTCAAAAAATGTAGGAAAATATTAGTATTTTAAAAGGGTTTCTATTATATTTTGAAATTAGTATGAAAAGTATTGTTAAAAATATAGAAAAATGTTATAAGTTATAACATTATAGAGTTCATATGTAGGAATATTATATTTTAGAAAAAGCAAACTAAAACTTATGCTTTTGAAGGAGAAAAATAAATAAGAAGGCCATTTTAAAGCCAATATTTAGAGATCTCTTGAGTATTTTATGTTTTTAAATATTATCTATACTATCTTTTATCTATTAACTATCTATTATGTATTTTAATAGTATCTTATATTGAAATACATATAAAAAATGGCCTTAATGATATATATAACTTAATAATTAACTAAGCTTTTAATTAAAATTTACAAAAATAAAACCTTAAAAGTAAAAGTTTCTCTAAAAAAAGCTTCAAAATTATTTCAGATAGAAAATACCAAAAAACTAACCCAACAATTTTTTCGAAAAAAATCCTTATTTTCAGACCAAAAACATAAATTTTTAAAATAAAGATCTTTTCAAAAATGTTAAAAATTATTTTAAGATTTCATTTTTAATATTTTTCCCTTAAAATAATCACCCAAAAATCCAAACACCTTCCATTCCACAAACCCAGACATAAAAATAATTCCTAAAAAAAACTGAAAGTAATTTTTGAAAAATATTTTAGTATTTCTTGTTGTTTGTATGTTTTTTTTGTGGTTAGAAGCACACTTGCATGTGTTGTACCTGGTGGACAGGTGTTGTAGATTATTTTTATTATTTCCCCCGAGAGGAATGCCACAGTGCATATGCTTCGATGGGTGGTTTTTGTTTTTTGTTGTTTTGTTGCTTTCGGTTGTGGAATGCTTGTGGAAAGGCAGTTGCAAAATGTTTACAGTTTCACAGACACTTGAAAAAGTTGCTCGTGCCGTGCCACACACTCCACCTCCCCCTCTGGCCGTTGACTTACTTGGCCAGGTTATTTATAGCTGTCGCTCGTTTGTTGTACGTATTTTTTAATAAGTTGTTTTTGCCTGTCGCTTGGTTTATATTTTGCATAAATTATGTCACCACCACCCTCTCCCCCCTCCACAGATCTCCCAGACTCGCAGACTCCTTGGCTCATTTGTCTAGTTTCTGGGGAGGGGGGGTGGTAGGTGCGGAAGGACAACACAACACTTGCAACACAACTTTTAATAGCAGTGTACGCCGTGTATATGCGTACGTCTGTTTGCCGTATTTTATTAATGAGCTGCGCCAAATTAAGTTTAATGTGTGTGAGTTATCTGTTTGGTGTGTGCCGAGCTGAGATCCTTCCTTAAATGTTCCCTCAATGTGTTGCCCCCCTTAGCAAGGGGTGCACTTGGAAAAAATATAGAGGTTTTTTTGGGTATTTTAGGGCCTTTTCCTTCTTAGGTTAGTCTCTAAATAGATACTATTAAAAGTTAGAACCATCTATGCTTGTTTTTATAATTAATACCAAAAATACTAAAAATAGACTGTCTGATAGCCGGTACTTGTGGGGATATTTATCAAATATAATACTTATACCCGGTACTTGTGGACATAATTATCCAAAAAATAATACTGATATCCGGTACTTGTAAGGATAATTATCCAAAATAAATACTAATACCTGGTACTTTTGGGGATATTTATCAAAAAAGAATACTGATACCCAGTACTTGCAGAGATAGTTATCAAAAAATAATACTTCTACCCGGTACTTGAGCTTTTTTTGTGGGTAAGATGCATTTTAAAGCAAAAATACTGGGGTTTCAGACTTTGTATTGCTATCATCTATTACAGGTCCTTAGAATAGAGAACCAAGAAGCTATATAACAAACTATATGATACCAGGTACTGATACAATTACTAACCTTAGATTATATAAACTTTCTCCAACAATTTTAGATCAAGTTTTAAGACTCTTACTCTTTAGTTTTAAACAAATCCCTATTTAATAGCTAATTTAGATAAAAATACATAATAAATGATACCCAGTACTGATATAATTACTAACTTAATAGAATGATAACTTTCTCCAACAATCTGAGACTCTTACTCTGAGACTCTTGATCTGAGACTTTCTCCGAGACTCTTACTCTTTATCTTTAGTTTTCAGATTGGTCTGAATTAAAAAGCTAATTGAAATAAAAATAAATATTATTATGATACCCGGTACTTATACAAATATCTATAATATTATTCCCAAAATAATAAAGCATAGTTTATTTTAAAAACTAGTAAGAAACACTAAACAATTAACCCTAAAGAACATCTGGCAGTAACTTAGTTGAAATCTACAAACCCTCATATAGTTATATATTTTTTTTAATCAACCCCCCCACACAATTTCTCTCTGTGTAGGCAATTTCCCTACTTTACCACCGTCCATCTCTGTTTGACATTTATCATTTATAATTGTTTTGACTGGGAACTGGGAACTGGGACTGTTACTCTGACAAAGCTGACAGAGTGACTAACTTTGGTGGCCTTTATTTTTTTTGTTTTTTTTTGTGGGGCGACAGAGTTGAAAATCTGTGACCAGAAAATGGTGGGCGGTGGGTCGGTCGGTCGGTCAGTGGGCGGGGGGCAAAGGCAAAAAGGGGCTTCTTTGTGCATGCATATATTTTGACATTTTGACATGCATTAAATCAGTCAAGCGTAAGCCACTTTGAGCTCCTCCTTTGACTCTGTGGTGCAAGCTCAGCTGGTCTACCGCCCTACCGCCCACCCAGCCACCCAGCCACCCAACCACCCTGCCACAATGTGGGCGCCAAATTCGTTGCAAAGACGAAAACCGCAGTCATGTATTTAAATGTTGGATGCACTTCAATTTTGGATGCATCTTAAGAGAGAGTTGTGACTGAATGACACACTTTCCCCTCATCACATATGCTACTATATATACTATATACATAAGTATTATACAATATTTGACTTCATACACTATTAACAAGGTGACGAAAGTGCAGACCAAGTAATGGCAACTAGCTTGAAAGCCAGAAAAAGGATTAAAGTCCTTTTAGTTTTGATCTCTATGGGCTGTGATCTGGCTCTTATGCTCCTAATCCTCAAGCCATAGCCATAGCTCCTAACTGGTCAGCCCTCTGTGGCTCCTTTATTTTCTCCAAAGTCCCGACTGCCGATTTTGGGGAGAATAGAATTTATGGGTCCCCACCACCGACAGACGCAGATTTGGCCACTGGCCCCTCTGGCCGGGAACAGTTTACGGAAATTTATGTGGCCAGAAATTTGCACATGTTAATTGCTACAAGACAGGAGGAGGGGGGAGGGACTAGTGGGGTTATAGCCAAGGCTAGCCAGCTTCTAAAATTTATGGATAAATTATCGAATTTATTTATTTTCCTTTTTTCTGGATTTTGGCGTGTGTTTACTTTCTCAGATTTCTTTTTTTTTTTTTTTTTTTTTTTGCGAATTTTTAGCTGCAACAATTTTTCATAATTTTGCCGCTGGCATAAATCAACGAGAAAAGGGGGAGGGAAGGGGAGGGGAGTGGTATGTACCTCATCCTAGTCATTTGTTTTGGGGCAACAGTTTTGCAGTCATAGCACGCAGACGAAAGCGACACAGTTTTTTTTTTTTTTTTCATTCTCCTTTCTCCTCCTTTCTCATCCTTCTGTGCTTTTTTTTTTTCTCCCTCGCCCTCCCTCCCGCTTCTTCCTTTTATTATTTTGTCCTGGCAAGAAGGAAAATGTGGTCAGGGGTGGTCTGTGGCAGGGATATGGATGTGTATGTGTGTGGGTGCAAGGAGCACAGCAACAAAAAAAAAAGTGCCAAGGATAACGAAATGCATGTTCATTCATGTTTTATAATAAAAATGCATGTTCATTCATGTTTTGTAATCAAATAAAGTTGCATTTCTTTCTGATTTCAGCTCCTTGAAATAAATAATTCAATATGTGATGCTAAAAAGTATGCTATATTATTTTTTAAAATTAAATCCTATTTTTATAGTTTTTTTTGCAGTGTGGGAACTTGAATAAAAGAGACCGACGATGTCTGGCACAATTACGACAGGCTACAACAACAACAACAACAACAACAACACCAAATAACGAACGAAATACCCCCTTCGGTCGACGTTCCCGTTGTCGGTTATTACCGTTACTCTTTGGCGTCTTTAATTAAGCCAGTGTGGGTTGGGCAGCGGTGGTGGGGATGGGGGGGGAGAAACAAAAAAATTTTAATTTGTTTGTAATTAATATGCTGAGGTTTGCTTTTCGTCGAGAAGAATGCATCACGAAGGGCATTGGTCACACTGGCCGGTCAGTCTCAGTGGAAATTAATAGAAGCTCTTGACTCTCGAAGGGAAACTTTTGACTTTTTAAGATCAAAAGTTTATTTAGTAAGAGATTAATTAATAATACTAACTATCTTAATAGATAGACAATTAATTCCCCTTATTATTTATTTTAATTTTTATATCCTTTTTGGCTTTTGAATAACACTCACCTGATGCTTCCAATAATTTTGGACACTACCAACTTGTTGGCAAAGTTCAAGGCCTATAGACCACCACTATAGGCTCTATATATAGATTATTGTTTTATTTTTGATTTTTAGAAGAATATATATTATTCAAGTCACTGCACGATTAACGGTACACGATCCAAGCCCACAATTTCAGAACTATGCGAATGCGATATTACGATAATGGCACTTTGGAGACCGCTAATGTTGCTGCGGGGACTCCTGATTCAGGATATCGTACAGAAGCCGCGCGCACGTGGCTCCGGCCTCCTTTGGGGCACTGGCCATGGCTGGTGAATTGGTTGTTGAGAGCGTTCTGGGAAGGAGCGTTCTGCCATCAACTGGACGACCGGAATATTTCGAAACTGTTATGACACCAATTAAACCGTCACTCACAAAAAAAAAATAAGTAAATAAATAAATTCGTTGCCTTTAGGTTGGCCGAAATGCACTTGAAAAACCGCGAGTTGGCTGGATTTATTGGGGTGTTTTCGTTCGCGAGTCTCGGGATTTAGTTTTTTTGGAGCTATCATCCGCGCAGCATCCGTGGGGCTTGGCAATTGAAATTGAATTGAATTGAAATGGTACGAACCGGCGGGATGTTGGAGTGTGGGGAATGGGACACACAAGGATATCGATAGCTGTGGCCCCAATTTGAGGGAGTGTATCCACACCCGATCGTGCTATCGATATATGGGGCGCCAAAAACGGAACCAGTTCAAGTTCACTGCTTGAATTTAAAGTTTTCAACGTTTTAAATGATTATTTTTGAATATCCCACTTATTACCGTTCTTGGTAACGGTTTTCCGCCAAACTATAAACGTGTAATTGTTAATAATAAGGGAGTTCTTTCGAAAATAAGGGAATAACCATAATATTAACCATGATTTTTAACCTTGATTCACTTACAAAGAACCAAAATAGGAAGCAGCAGAAAACTATAGTATTTTTTAACAGAAGCTTAAATAAAAGAGTAAAGAAAAATATTAAATTTTTTTTACCAACTATCGATAGCTAAAAAAATAGCTAGATTTTGATAGCCAATAAATTTTGACACAGTGGCAGCACTTTGCACTATCGATAGACGGCGAGCGCTCTCATCTCTAGCTCCCGACAGGCAAACAACTCGACAGCTACGTGGCTGCCAAAATTAAGTAAATTTTTTACGATTTTACTGGCCGTTTACCCTAAACCACGATGCAACCGATGCTCGCCAAGTTGCTGCTTCTGCTGGGCAGCCTGCTGATCCTTGCCAGAAACGGCAGCGCGTTCATTGTCAGCGTGGATGCCCACAACGAAGAGTGTTTCTTCGAGAATGTGGAAGGCGGCACCAAGTTTGGTAAGATTGCTGCGCCACTACGCGAAGGTTGTTTGGGGATTAATGGATTTTGCTTTTTTCTTGACAGGCGTCACCTTTGAGGTGATTGACGGCGGTTTCCTGGACGTGGACATCAAAATCAGCGGCCCCGACAATCATGTTATGCACGAGAGCGAAAAGGAGTCTTCCGGCAAGTACACGTTCGTGGCGCCCTCAAAGGGCACCTACACCGTCTGCTTCAACAACGAGCGCAGCAGCATGACCCCCAAGCTGGTCATGTTCTCGATCGATGTGGGTGATGCCCCACAGCGTGCTCCTGGCGCACCCGGCGAGGAGGAAGTGGGCCACACCAAGCTGGAGGACATGATCCGTGAACTGTCCGGCACTCTGACCAGTGTCAAGCACGAACAGGAGTACATGCATGTGAGTTGGGGGATTTTTGAAGTTGGGGACTGTCCGCCACATAAACTAAACGTGCCACATCTAAAGATTTGACCTCCGACATGGCAGCGTAGTATACCAGTACTCATATTTTTCCCTTCACTTGCAGGTTCGTGACAAGATCCATCGTTCGGTCAACGAGAGCACCAACTCCCGGGTCGTTCTGTGGTCGACGTTCGAGGCCCTCGTCCTGGTCCTGATGACTGTCGGCCAGGTCTACTACCTGAAACGCTTCTTCGAGGTGAAGCGCGTTGTGTAATCCTGGCCAAAATCTAGGATAATCCTGCGGAGAATAAATGAAAAGTTGCGATGATGTGTGCTTGAGGATGAGGTGTTTCTGTCTCAGATTAATTTAAACAAATTATTCCTTTTGTAATTAAAATAAAAACTAAAAAACAAAACAAAAATGGGAAACAAAATATTGTACAATTTTTTTAAATTATAAGAGAATAAGAAAACTGTTAAGTTCTCTAGAAGATTTCTATATAAATTATATATATATGTTTATTAATTATAAACTAAAATTAAGAAAATTGTTAGAAGGTTCGCCCTTCCCAAGTCTTTGTCACGATTTCTTGCGATTACCATTCGATATATCGATAAAATAATCGTTTTCCCTTCGAGAAAAAGGGAAGCTTTTGGGTTTCTTAATTTTGTGTTTCAATTCAGTTGGAATTTACTCCACATGCATAGACGAACCCTTCTCAGATCCTTACTTCTGATCATGGCTGATACCTGCGTTTCCTCCTCATATGGCTCTGCCGCCAGTTTGAGCTCCGTGAACCCGGAATTTAGCCAAAAAATATGGCAGGAACTGCGCCATCTGAGAAGACCAGACACCCCGGTGAATTTCAAAAAATTTAAAGCCGTGTCTGAGAATTTTCCTCATAAGGTTTGTAATTAAAACTGGGTTTTCAATTATCTTTTATTTCGGAAGTAATTCCCGCCTAGTTTCCTATTGATACGTGCCGGGTTAAGTCCCAACCGGCGGCCAGGGAGGATGCCATCAAGCAGCAAATCGCATCTTCATATCCGGTGATCCACGAAAAGACGCTCCAATTGTACATCAAGTTCCTGGAACACAAGCTCAAGTTTGGTATATATTTTTCCAATTTTGAATTAGTAATGGTTTTTAAACTGGAACCTTTGTGACTCCTTTCTGAATAATCCGGATGCTGATTAGCTCTAATTATTCATGAAATACTAACCCGATTATAAAGAATATATCTCTTCCAGGCACCAAAAAGGAACTCAAGTTCTACAAGGGCATGACCCTCATGGACTTCGTCCAACGGCTGATGGCCCGGAGATGCATCTGGTTCTACGGAAGCGAGGACGACTACTGCACAATGAAACGCCAGGTGGGAATTGGTGGATTTGAAGGAGTGGCAACAGAGAATGAGGAGAAAGGACTAACCATGCACGAGGTGCTCAGCTATGACGAGATGAAGCTGGCTGCCCTGATGTACTTCTCCACCCACACGGAGTTCATCAACGACGGATCGAAGAACAATGCCGGCGGGGTGCCCCTGGACAGGAGCACCATCGAGCCGGAGGGCGTGATCATCGGCCTGATCGGAGCCCGCTTTGAACGAGCCTATGTAATGGAGTACCAGGACATAAAGATAACCGCAACACAGAACATCCTAAGCCGAGGATATGGTGACCAGAACTCAACCACCGGACCGACGGATCTTCGTCGGATTTGGCGAGAGTTCTATGAGGAGCCAAAGGACTTCCTTTATGATCACTTCAAGGGGAAAGAGGTTGACTCTCAGCGCTTTGAGAAGGTCAACGGGGGCTACTTCGATCACCAGGTGATGCGGAAACGGTACAGGAACACCTTTGAGACCCTGCTGCTGGAGGCGCAGGCCAGAGCCACCAGGGTGGGAAAACTGGCCTACGTCCATGTGATTCCCGTCGGTCTGGGTGTCTGGAAAGCAGCCAACGGCCAGGAACGCACCTTCTTCGAGGCCTTCGAAGAGGCCCTACGGGGGCTGGGCGAGCGCTTGGACCACATCGGAGTGGTGCACTTCGCCTGGTTCCACATCGACCGTGTGGGCGGCCTCTACGATGGTGCTTTCCTGCCCCTCGATAAGCATCCCAAGAGCGGCATCAAGTTCAAAAACTCGCGTCGGAATGGCCACGACAAGCTGCCAGAGGACATGCTTCTGGTGGTCACCTATGCTTGGGATGGAAACGCCTTGCCGGGCAATGAGTTTTGGGCTGTGAGTTTTGGGTCTGGAGGGGATTACTAGTATCTTAGTCACTCTTACTCTCTCTTTTTGCAGGGCGTGCTGGCCGGCACTTCAGATCCTGCCGCTGCCTGTTCCACCTTGATTACGGAGCTCCAGAATCCTCACATCAACAAAGATTACATGAATGCTTCCAATCTGCATATTGCCTCCTTGGAGCACGGCTTGGTCCATGTTGGGGACTATGCTAGACTGTTGAGTGCAGGCCAGAAGTGAGATTTGCAATTTTTTCCAAAATTGTTAAATATATGTATTTTATAAATTTTGTAAAGTTTTATACCTTACATCGACTTTTTGGGTGATATGTCTTTTAAAAAATTTCAAAAAGGAAAAATAAAATATTTAAGCAAATAAAATAAATAGTTTTTTTTTAAATAATGTTTTAGAAGAACTTAGTTTTATGAAAAGCATAACTTGTTTTTTTGTTTTTGTTATTCAACACTGTCGGGAAATGAAGAAGATGAAGATCGTAAAAAAAAAGAATTTTCTTGGAAATATTGTAGCTATTTTATTAAAAATTTTAATTCAAATTCAAATAATACAATTAATATTAATACAAAGCAACTAAAATAAAAATATATAAAATATATTTTTCAATTCCAAATTAAGATGAGGTTAGGTTCGCCATTGTCAAGTTTTCGTCACGATTTGTTGCCGTTACCATACGATATATCGATAACACTATCGAATTCCATTCGAAACTTGAAAGCGCGTGGAGTTTGCAGAATTTCGTTTCATTCCAGTTGTCAGTTTTTTTCACAGAAAAATCATCATCCATAGACCAAATCCATTTTCTGATCATGGGTGATTCTTGTGTTTCGGCCTCAAAAGGCTCTGCCATCAATTTAAGCCCCGTAAATCCGGATTTTATTAAAAATATATGGAAGGAACTGCGCGATCTAAAGAAACCGAAGATTCCCGTGAATTTAGATGCATTTTATGAACATTCTCAAGCATTTCCTTGCGAGGTATGTAAATATAGCTGGTTTTTCAATAATTTATTATTTTAAGAAATATTTTCCACCAAGACACCCGTTGACACGTGCCGGGTTAAGTCCCAACCGGCGGACCGAATGGACGCCATCAAGAGGCAAATCGCATCTGCCTATCCGGTGATGCACGAGAAGACGCTTCAGTTGTACATCAAGTTCCTGGAACACAAGCTCAAGTTTGGTATGTAATATAGTATATATTGTATATAATTGTATATAGTTGTATATTGCAAGATTTATGTTTTTAAAATTGGAACCTTTGTAACTCCTTTCTAAATAATCCGAATGCTGATCCGAACCTCTCATTTTTCATAAAGTACTATCCCCATTATAGATCCTCATAAAAAAATGTATCTCTTCCAGGCACCGAAAAGGAGCTCAAGATCTACAAGGGCATGACCCTCATCGACTTCGTCCAACGTCTAATGACCAAGAGATGCATCTGGTTTCTTGGAGACGAAGACGAGTACTGCACAATGGAACTCGAGGACGGATCTGCCGGATTTGAGGCAGTGGGAACAGAGAATGAGGAGAAAGGACTAACCATGAACGAGGTGCTCAGCTATGACGAGATTAAGCTGTCTGCCCTGATGTACTTCTCCACCCGCACGGAGTTCATCAACGACGGATCGAAGGACAATGCCGGCGAGAAGCTCTTGGACAAGAGTACTATCGAGCTGGAGGGCGTGATCATTGGGTTGATCGGAGCCCGTTTCGAAAGACCCTTCGTAATGGATTATCAGGACATAAAGATAACCGAAGAACAAAACATCCTAAGCCGAGGATATGGTGACCATAAGATAACAACCGGACCGATAAATCTTCGTCGCATTTGGCGAGAATTCTATGAGGAGCCAAAGGACTTCCTCTATGATGAGTTCAGAGGTAACGAGATTGACTTTCAGCGCTTTGAGAAGGTCAACGGGGGCTACTTCGATCACCAGGTGATGCGGAAACGGTACAGGAACACCTTTGAGACCCTGCTGCTGGAGGCGCAGGCCAGAGCCACCCGGGCACGGAAACTGGCCTATGTCCATGTGCTTCCCATCGGCCTAGGTATCTGGAAGGCGGCCAGACACCAGGAACGCACCTTCTTCGAGGCCTTCGAGGAGACCCTGCGCGGGCTGGGCGACCGCTTGAACCACATCGGAGTGGTGCACTTCGCCTGGTTCCACTGCGCCCGTGTGGGCGGCCTCTACGATGGTGCTTTCCTGCCCTTCGATAAGCATCCCAAGGGCGGCATCAAGTTCAAAAACTCGCGTCGCAATGGCCACGACAAGCTGCTAGAGGACATGCTTCTGGTGGTCACGTATGGCGGGGATGGAAACGCCTTGCCGGGCAATGAGTTTTGGGCTGTGAGTTTTGCTTCTGGAGGGGATTTCAAGTTTCTCATACCATCTTTTTCCGCAGGGCTCGCTGCAGGGCGATTCAGATTCGGCCGCTGCCTGTTCCACCTTGATGGCGGAGCTCCAGAATCCTCACATCAACAAAGACTACATGAACGCCGCCAATCTGCATATTGCCTCCTTGGAGCACGGCTTGCTCCATGTTGGGGACTATGCCAGGCTTTTGGGTGAAGATATCAAAGAACCTAAGAAGGAAATTGATGAAGAAACTGAGAAGAAACTTGAAAAGAAACCTAAGGAAGAATTCAAGAAGGAAACTGAGGAAGAATTTAAGAAGGAAACTGAGAAATAAGGATTAAAATAACTAATGATCTTATATAACTAAATAACTAAAATCTCTAATTAAGATTTTAATAAAATGCTTGTCAATAAATAAAATCTTTAATTAAGGCAACACATAAAAACAAATAATTAATAAGGGAAATGAATAATGTTAATGGAAATTAAAGCATTAAAATTAATAGGCCTAAGAAACTAAAGCTTTTAGGCCAGTTTCCTAAAAAAAAACAAAATATATAATTAAACTCAAAAGATCTTAATTCTATAAACAAATATATTAAAATACTTACAATAAGGAATATTTAAATATTTAATTAAAAGAAGCCTATCAGAAGTTTTCTTTAAAAAAGTTATAATTTATAGCATATAGTGATAAAAAATGTTTCTTATGATAAAGAAATATAATTATATATAGAAAATTAAATTAAAGAAAATCTAATTCTAAGAATTGGAAGAACTAAGAACTAAAAAGCAAAGAATCTTTAAAAAAATAACAACAAACTATAAACAAAATCAAAGTCCCATCGTAGATCCCCTTCCCAGCGCCAATAAAGCTGAAATAAAAGTCAAATAAATAAATAATTCGAAGCCTTTGTTCATAGGAAGTATTCCCCCATCCAAAATCTGCCCATTCAGCCCTCCACAATATGATATTCTCGGCTTATTGGAGCCTCAAGTTGCGTCGATAAGCAAAAAATTTCCAGATCCAGATTCGGATTCAGATTCCTGTCTAGCCGGCTGGGAATGTGGACTGGTGGACTGGGGGACTGGTGGACTGGTGGACTGGAGGACTAGTGGACTTGGCACTGAAATTCAAAGACCGACCCGCCCGCATATCGTAAATGGGAAATCAATTGTTTGAATGTTTCGTGTTAACCATTATTGAGTTCGTTTATTGAAATTGAATAGAATTATTAGCTGTCAAATGACAGAAATGTGATATTATTGTATGTATTGTATATAGATAGCAACAAGAAACACAAAACTCCCATATATAATATAGTGTAATCGGTTTTCTTTGGATCTATATATGGGTATATATATATATATATATATATATATGGATCGAAACAATGCAACTCCCTCACGCCCTCACATTCTTTGATAATAATTATTTTCTCTTATTTTTGTAACAATTTTTATGGCTGATGCTTCGTTTTTTTTTTTTTTTTTGGCATTTGTTTTAAGTTTAAATTTAAGTAAAAATTACCATATATCGTATTTTTTAACTATTTAGTATATAAAACGTTATTCATTTGGATCTGGTGTGTACCATATCGTGTCTGAAACAGCGTATATCGAAAACAATGATATAACATTCACAATTCACAACAATTTCGGCTAAATATTAATCATTGCCTTTTCTCTATTTTTGATCCGATTTGAACACACATCGGATAACTATATATATATACTATATATGGCATATATCAACAATCTGTGCCGCACAACTTCATCGCTTTTCATCTCTTTCTATTTCGTTTCAGGTTATAAATTGCATTACATATGTACATATGCGGGGCTATATATATATATAATATATATATATATTAGATTTAACTAGATATCGTTACAATTTTTTTTAGTTGAAGGTAATTAGTGCGAGAAACAGTATAAATCGAAAATCGACAAAAATCGGATATCCGCATATATATATGCTCCAAATATGAGTTAATTTTTTGAGGGGGATTTTATATATATATATATATTTTATATATAATTAGGTAGGTATCGTTAACGGTTTAGTAAAGGTATTTAAGTCTAGGTAAGTAGGTAGATATATATATATATATATCCGTACATATATACTATATAATGATGGAAAAAAAACCGGCATGAGGCATGAGGATGAGCCTTACATAAAAAATATTAAGAAACTACTCCGTATAATGATTAAATTCAAAAAGAACAGCCTAAAATCGCATAACAAGATTAACAAATCTAAACAATATAATTAATTTTTTATCAAACATTTTGCAAATGATTTAACTGGTTTTTTAATGCTAATTATAAATGAATCCTTACATCTCTAACATGCTCTTGATTTTCTTAAAATAAATTCATTCGTGAATAAAAATGGCCAAAACCTATGATAATTTAATGGCTAAAAAAAAAAAAGTAAATGATTTTGTTTGGGTGCGATATCGGATGCTACAAGCAGCTGCATTTTTTTTTTAAGCCATCTAATTAAATTCAATTAAGAACAGCTTTCAACGCAACTCGGCTTGAGTCACCCAAGTTCGACCCCATGTACGGAGCGTACATGTTTTTTTTTCGGTTCTTTTGGTTTTCTTCTTTTTTTTTTTGTAACTATAATATGTATATAACATCGGCGATAACAAGAAATCACTCGTCATGTCCGTTTATTGTACTGCATGTGTTGCGTTGCGTGTACGTTGCACGTCATTCTTTGGTGGATGGGCGTATTATTCTCTAGATTTCGAGGCGCCAGCGCTTCTCGCTCCGATCCGCCCGCCGCCTTGCCTGCTCCGATCCGCCTTCAACCACTGATGCTCCTTATACTCTTACTCATCATAGTCGCCGATGAGCAGGCCACGTTTGCCGAATCCCAGCGAGGAAACAGCAGCCAGATTGGGCGTCGTATCGATGCCATCGAACAGATCACTGGTGGCGGAGGTGTTTAACGAATTGAGGGTCACGTTGAAGGTCGATCGTCCGGTGGCAGCCGTGTGGAAGCGATCCTGCAGCTGCTGCTGACGTTTCAGACGGTCCAGCTCCTCTTTCAAGGCCTGGTTGCTAGCCCTCAGGCTGTCCGCCTCCCGCAGACAGTCGCGCAATCTATGGGAACAGAGAAAACGAGTCATGTAGTCCGATAAGCGGGATGTACATTGTAAGGCGTTACTGAGTCATCTGGTAATACCCTCCAGATAAATCATAAGCCCAGTACTTCTACTTACGTATCAATCTCGCCCTGCATGCTCTTGATGTAGTCACAGGCCTTGATCAGGATCTGGGACTTGGAGTCGTTGGGCGGCGTCCGTCCACTGGGACTGGGATTGCTTTTGCTGCTGCTGCTGGGACTTGTGCTGGCCTCGCTGGAGCTGGAGCTCAGGCTGGGCAGCATCTCCTTGAGCTTGAAGATCCAACAGTTGATCTTGTCGCGACGGCGACGCTCCACTTCGTTGTGCGTCGCACGGCGCTTATCGTCTCGCTTCTTATACGCCTCCAGCTTGCTGGTGGGCGTGCCAGTAGAGCTACTAGAGCAGGCAGGAACGGCTGCAGCAACCGCATCTACTGGAGATCGCTGATATAGCACCACTGCAGGGGCTGGAGGTGCTGCTGCTGCTGTATGGGGTGCAGACGCCACCGCAGGCACTGCAGGAACGGAAGATTTACAGGAAGGAATTGTGGTGGTGGTGCTGGTGGCTGTCGTGGTGGCGACATGGAGCTTCTCACTCAGCACCTCCGGTTCAATTTTAATGGTAGACTTGGTCTGGGTACACCCGAGGCTGGTGTCCTTTACCAGATATATCTCACAGCCGGTTGGCAGCTGCAGGTTGGTGGGCAGCAGAGCCTGGACATCCAGTTCAGAGCCCGGCTCCTGTTTAATGGCATAATACTCCTGGGACTCGTCGTCATCCAAGGAGTTCTCCTCACCGCAAATAGTGAGGAATATTTGGGCACCACCACCACTGCTACTGCTGATCAGCGGATTTCCCGACGTACTGGTCAGGATCAGGCTTTGGCCGTTGGCAAATGGTCCGGCCATCAGATCGGATGGATTGTGGCTGGTGATCAGTGCTCCGGGAGCTACCGCCGATGTGGCTAGCTCCAGCTCCAGACGTGGCCGCTTGCGTACGTTCATCCTTGCATCGCCACGCACAATCCGGATCCCAAAATCAGCCGTACTGTTCACGTAACTGAGTACCGTGTGTCCGAGCCGAGTCGAGCCTAGAACCCACTGAGATCTGCTATCCGACGGGTATTAACTGCCGCGGTGGCTGGCTGCCAGATGAGCGAGGATTACGGAGCTGCGAGGCGACGAAGCGTAGTCGTCTGTTTGCTCTGCCATTTAACAACACAATTTGTTGTTGGCAAAAACAAATTTATTTTCGTTTAGGGTGACCGTTGGCGGGGTAACCACCCAATCCCAATAAGAATAGGTGGAGACACATTGATTTCTGATGAGAACTATCGATAGCTTTTTTTGGGCTGGCCATACTGACCTATCGAAATTTAAGTTTATGGCGGGAAACGAGATTCAAATACTGTAAATGTTCAGTGTTGTTAAGTCGAAGAACAATAAATCGAAGTATCGATATTAAAATCGATTAAAAAAGCTCAATTCTCAACAGTTTTGGCTATTTTAATTTTTTAAATGTCAAAATTAATAAAATGCTGATATATTATAAAATGACATTTATTAAAATCTGATTATAATAAAACTTTTACTAACAGCAAACAAATTTTAAGCTAAAAACATAAAAGTTTTATTTATTTTCATTCAATTTTCAAACAAGTAAAGTTTGGAATGCGAAAAAACAATATATATTAAAATTATATATCAATACACTGTACGAATATATGCAGTAGTCCCCACATAATCACTCTAAAGAAGTGGTCACACTGGCCGCCAAAATGTCGTTGCCTTCGCAGTTTTTGAAGAATTTGAAACGTTTCCGGCTGGTAACCTTCGATGTAACGGATACACTGCTACGCCTGGAGAACCCGCTGCGACAATACCATGAAACGGCAACGGAATGTGGCATCACCGACCTGGACCGCAACCAGCTGGAGCGATGTTTCCGCCAAAGCTTTTCGGCCATGAGCCGGGAATATCCGAACTTTGGCCGACTCTCGCCGGGATTGGGCTGGCAGAACTGGTGGCTGGAGCTGGTGGCCCGCACATTCACCTGCGCCAGTCCGGGAGTGTCCACCGAGCAGCTGGAGACGATTGGCCGTCGCTTGATCACCATTTTCCGCACCAGCAAGTGCTGGGGTCACATTGAGGGCGCCCAGGAGCTGGTGCAGTGCGTCCGACAAGCCGGCAAGCATGTGGGTGTGATCTCCAACTTTGATCCGTCCCTGTCCCAGGTTCTGGCCGCCATGGGCTTTGCGGACAAGTTCGATTTCGTACTGACGTCCTACGAGGCGGGCGTTATGAAGCCGGACACCGGCATCTTCAAAATCCCCCTCCAGAGACTCAACATCCGGCCGGAACAGGCCCTGCACATCGGCAACAAGATGGACATGGACTACACGGGTGCCAGGAACAGCGGCTGGAGTGGATTGCTGATAGCCGGCGAACGAACAGATCTTGCCAAGCATTCGTTTAGCAGTCTATCCGATCTGCTGAAAGCTCTGGAGACGAAGGAGATTGCTTGGTGACCTCCAGAGTAGGATCTGGGATTCCGAAAGGACAACCAAACGGTGCTTGACCCACATACTTGATTTTTGATGGCTGTAGTTATCTTTAGTTTTTGTTGAAATTATAAGAAATGTGATTTAATTTTTGTATTATTTTTTAGTTAATTTTTAGAGATGTATTAATAAAAACAAAGCCATATTTAATACTTACTAGGAAGTTATATAATTTTAATAGATTTCTATCGTTATTAGTATGATATTTATTAAGGTTTATGGTTTTTATAGCCATAACTTTTAACTTTAAAGCTAGTAAGGTCTCTTAAAAAAAACAAAAATTAGGGTCTGTTTTATAAACTAAACACTAAGATCCTTGGAACAACATAAAATATGTGAAACATCCTTTCTTATGACGACTAGTTGGATTAATCTATACCTGAAGACTTATCCAGTATTGCGGTTCCATATACTTATCGCTTATATACACACCCACACACACACACTCTCAACATACACTGACAAAAAAAAAACACTAAACATATTAAAAGTAAAAGCTAATTAGTTGGTAACCCGATTTGGTTTGGGAATGTGCCTGTCCAGCCGGAGATATATGTATATTGCAGACTAGATTCGGTGATTCGGTGACCCACTACGTCGCCTTGGTAGCCTTGGCCGGCATCTGGGCCTTGGCGGCCTTCAGTTGCTCCAGATTGAATTGCTTACGAATCTCGGTGGACACCTGGCGGATGACTGCGTCCGTATTGGCCTTCAGATCCCGCTCCAGTACATCGATGTCGACGTCCTTGCTCTCCAGCCGCATCTGCATGTCCGAGTAGAAGTCACAGAAGAGCACCGGCTCGTCCGAACCGTTGGGCGTCCGAGTGCTGCAGTACTGACCCCGCCGGTGGAGGTCATCGTTGCCCGACTGCGGATCCAATCCCAGCAAGCGGCGCGCCCCTAATGGCAGCTGTTGCTGGATTAGGCGCTCGTGTGATTGGGAGATGTGCTGCTTCAGCTTCTTGAACTCCTTCACCTCGTTCTTCATGTACTTCACGTAGCTGTACATCTTGGAGGTCTTCTTGGTGAGGTTCTCCAGGCAGGTGATGAAGTTCCGCACCTGCTGGGTGCGCGGCAAGGTGCTGGGATCCAGGCGCTCCGCCTCGTCGAAGTGCTGCAGTGAGCGATTGAAGTCGTGCTTCATGGCCAACGCGGAGGCCAGCACCACATGGTTCTCGGCCACCTGGGGGGCGTGCTCCACGGCGGCGGTCAGTATGGTGTCCGCATCGGCCAGGCGGCCCATCCGGAAGAGTATGGTGCCTAGGCTGAGCAGCGGAATGTCCTTGAAGATGGGCGGTGCCAGCTGGACGGCCAGTCGTGCACAGGGCAGGGCTTCCTTGGCGTTTCCCTTCATCCGCCAGTAGTAGGAGCTCAGGGTGTGGAATTTCCAGGACGAGGGATGATGCCTCAAGCCGTCCACCGCAAATCGGCGCGTCAGTTCCACTGTTGCCGTTCCCACATTCGGGTCATGCTCCTGCTCCACATACGCCGTGGCCAGGATCTCCGGTCGGAAGCTGTCTAGGTGATCGTAGGTGGCGGGACCCACCGACAGCTTGTGGTAGTCGCTGCACACCGGCTCCATGCCGCCCGAGCCGCCTTGTTGGTGGTGCAGCTCCCTCTGCTCTGGCAGGTTGATCCTCTTCAGCTGCTCGGGAGTGATCTTCAGGTAGGACATCCTCTTCTCCAGCATGTAGTAGTCCATGGCGCACTTGGCCTGCTCGGCCAGGTCCTCGCCGAAGCGCATGGAGAAGCGCAAGTGCTCGACAATCTGCTCCCGCTTGCGCAGCAGGTCCAGGTAGGAGCGCTCCACGTACTCGCTGTACCGGATCTGTTCCATAAATGCCGCCAGATTCTGCGGCTCTCGCATGTGAAACGGTGAGTCCAGCTTGGGGACGATCTGCTCCTCGCGCAGCACCCAATGGTTGCAGGCCAGGAGCACCTGGAGGCAGCCCAGCAGGACGACCACAGGGCAGAGGCGCATCTTGACAAGATTGAGCGGATAGTGGGTTTATGGGAGTCTCTGGTAAATACAAACGATTTTCCGGCAATGGTCCCACTCGGGTCCCAGCTGTTTACCCGGCAAAAGTGTGACCGGATGAAATATCGATATTTTCTGAAGTATTGCCGCCTATCGATAAATAAATTTAAAAAATATTGAGGCATATATTAAAAAATTTTATTTAAACTTTCTATCATTAGAAGCAAATTAGAAGTAAGAGCCATCGTATTTTTGAAAATAAGGGCTGTTTAATGTATATATTTTCTGAATTTAAATTTTAAAACTACAACAACACCTCCAGCTTTCCTTTCAATACTTTACAGATCGAATTTGGAGTGGAATGCCTCTTCTAATGGGCGTCCAAGCTCTTGGCCAGAGCCTTCTTCTCCGCCTCTCTTTTGGCGGCAGCTGCCTCCCTTTCCTGTCGGATCAGCGCCAATCGGGCCAGATCCGCCTTCGCCTCGGTCGTCTTTCCCTGGGCATGAAGCTTCTCGTATCTTCGTCGAGCCTTCTGCTTCTCGATTTCCTCACGTTCGCGGCGGGAAAGCTCGGGCTTGGGGACAGCGCCTCCATTTCCTTGAGCGGATGTATTCTTGGACAAACGATTGGGATTCTCGATCTCAATTAGAGCTGCTACTCCTTTTTTTTCCACTCGGACTGTTGCCTCTGGCAAGTCGGAGGAGAGTTCTTCAGGATCCGAATCCGTGTCTTTATCCTTTCTTGGCTCTTTTGTAGAATCATCTATTTCGTTTTCTTCAGAATCTTCAGAGCTGCGACGCAGCTCTTCGGGCGATGTGAAATGTCGATTGCGGCCCTTGTGATTGACGAACTTACCACGGGGCATGATGAATGTCTTCCAGATACTTTAGATTCTGGTCTTAAGTCTAATTTTTTTCGGGGAAAACCCTTAAAAATGGAAAGCGCCAAAAAAATGGAAAATTTATCGATGATTTGGCGCTAGCGCCCTCTGGCGTTGCTGGTTACTTATGTTAAACACTTAACAGTGGCCATAACAGTGCCTCAGAGCGCGAAATTCAAATTTGAAAAAAGAAGAATTTTAAATTTCTAACAAATTGAATTTGTAGTCTGTGCTATTAAATAAAATTTTGACAAAAAAAGGATTTTTTTAAATGGAAAAATTATGGCAGTTTGTATATTAGATTTTCAGAAACATATTAATACAATTTGTTGATTGAATTAGTTTGTAAGACTTTTGGAATCCCAAAATAAAAATGCACTTTCCGCCATTTTGTGCCCAGCTGCCACAGTTGCAGTTGCAGCATCCCATTGGTTGGATTTTTCTGTGATTTCTTCCGTCTTGGAAAACCAGTTTTTTGAGATTTTCTTTCAAGAAATGTCTTTCGTTTAGGGCCATAAAAAAATAACTAACTTGAAATTTGTTTGGCATATTTGTGTCAGCACATTCCTGAATGGCGAAATACAAAAAATTAATAAAAGAAAATTAAAAATGCGAAATATCATGCATCTCATTAACAGAAACTCTCACATATAACTTATTGATTTTTGTGCGGAAAAAAAAAAGACACAAAAAAAATGTAACCAAAAATTTAATGCACGAATTAATTATAAATTCCGTTGGTGCCCGCTACGAAAGTGGCCAAAAACCAAAAACCAAAAAAAAAAAGAAGTCAATTCATGGTAAATACTTGGTGTTATCTCCTCTTTATTATTTCGTTTGAATAAATCCAAGAAATGCAAATGAAACTTCTTTATTTATGGCCTCTATTTAACCCATCAGTGTGATGCTGTCTTGCTTTTTTCATTCAACCTTATGCACTTGCTTGGCTTTGTTAGAAAGTGTATGTCAGCACACCCCCCCCTTAAGTGCCACGCCCCCTCAAAAGGGGTAGGGGGGGACCATGTAAATGAGAAGAAATTAGTGGGCCGGCAACTGGAATGCGTAATGGAATTCTAATTGCGTGTACGCACTTTCCAGCTGCGTGCGTCAATTTTTATACCGATCAGCCAGATCGAGGTGGAAAAGATATATATCTGTATCTGTATGTATAGATATATGTTTGAATATATATATTTATTTCTTTGAGATTGCAGGTGAGCCAATCCAATCCTATGTTTTGCGTAGGTCGCATTGGGTGTGTTATGGTGTGGGGGTTTGGGTTTGGGGCCTTAAGGTTTTGGGGTATTGGGTTTGTCGAGTGCCAAGACAGTGGGAACTACAAGATATCATCCTGTCTTTTTAAAATATTGATGAAAAGTAAGACTTGAAGAAACCAGATCCTACCAGAAACCTACCTAACCTCCTCTACTAACCTCTACTACCTAATACTTCTATTAAAAACCTTAAGCTATATAACCCTTTTAACTTATTCTAAAAACTACCTCAAAAATACCTAAATATATATCCACCTTATATATAATATAAAGTCCCTATTGAGACCCCTTCTAATGGCACTCACTGTCCACAAGCTCATTTCGAACCGATTTGGACAATGGTCTCTTCAAGAAGTCTCTTCAGCCAACGATACGATCGCCTCCGGCTGGCGTGGAAAAAAAGCTCTTGGCGCGTACACTCGTGTGTGTACGCACTGTATCTGTACTATATAATATTGTATGCACTGCGGCAGATGTCTCGACATCGAATTGGGTCGATGACAGATTGTGGCCCGAACACCGAAGACTCGAGGCCCGAGTAGGACTGAGAACTGAGAACAGAGGCTGATTCTGATAAAAATATAAGAAATACTTACCAATCGTTTGGTGAACTCAGCTGCTGATTTTCTTCAGGTAAGAATTGTCTATTTTTTTGTTAACAATTTGTTTTTGTTGTTTTTGTTAGGTTGTAATCGCAATCAGCACTTGATATCGAAATATCAGTTAACAAGTTGGGGCGCTTGTCGAAATTCTTGTTTCAGCTACTGGTGGCACTATTTTAGTTGCTACTGTTTAATAGATTACATTTTTAGTTTTTTTTTAATTTTTTCAGCTCTTTATTTTGTTTTTGTTAATTTTTTTTTATCTGAAAATTGTGGCTTTTTTGGGGCAACCTGGATCACACCCAAAACAAGCCAACTATTTGGCCAGAGGCTCCTCTTGGCCGTGGAAATTTATGATTCTTCATTGGCATGCAAAATGAGTGAACCATAAATGCGAACAGCCTGAACTGCCCTTTTACATTTTTTTACATTTTATTTTAAGCTAAAACTTAAAAAAAAAATGATACACAGTTCAAGCTGTGATTTGGAATGTTTATTGGCTTTTGTTGGCCATCTTTCTTTGGGGCCTTTTTTTCTTAAAATTCAATAAATTAATCGTAGAAACCTAAATCCCGCTAAGAAATCTGTTGCTTTTTTGCTAAATTTCTGTCAAAGGTCAATTTCGCTTTCTATACCCTGTAGTTTTAGAAGAGTATATTGATTTTTTTAAATGGTTTAAGCCTTTAAATAAATTCATTTTAGTAAAGATTTATTTTAACTTCTTAGATAGTCATCTTTGGCTTTTTATTTTTCTTTATTATTATAATTCTTAGGGTATTTATCTTGTTGGCTTATTTTTGTGTTTTTATGAATATTATTCACTGTCGCTGAACTTTCACACCACGTGTGAGCTAACCTTTTGTGGCGAAAAATGTCTGAAAATGCCAATCGTCTTTGTTCCTCCTTTGTCTGAGATTTTTTTTTGTGGCTTTAAAGTAGAAAATATATAAATCATTTGTTGTCTGGAAAATAAATCTTAGTTCAATTGTGACCGGGTTTAAATTTAGTCAATAAAAGCGTATGAGTTCTATTTTTAAAAAAATATTCAACCAACTTATGCAAACGGTCAGCTCGTGTTCGACTTTCCACTGAAAAAAAGGGCTCACAGACACAGAGAGAAAAGGGGAGGCTTTCTAAAGAAATCTATTAATATTCATATACATAGTTTGAGGACCTTATCTATGCTGTAAAATACTGAATGTCTTAAATACTATAAAATATAATATCTTATAGTTTCAATAACTTATAATACCAGAACTAAAGAGCTTAAAAGTAGCCCTGCCATTTCCCTACTTTTAATTCTCCTTATACTTATCATAATTCCTTCTAATTCCTTCTTATAATAATTTTTAATAACCCCTACTTCCCTCTTATTTTTGGCAGTGCATTTCTAGTTATGAATTCATACCTTGCTGACCCACTCGAGGCCCTTTTTGGCCAAAAACTTTCATCCCGCTTCGATCAGATTTTTCTCGATCACCGCGATGAGTTCGCTGGGGTTATTAATGACCCGTCGATCCATTGACCCCGCCGACAGAAAGCTACCTAGCGGGGCTAACTAAAAAAACAAAAAAGAAAAAAACATAGAAATATGAAAACAAGTTCTGCGAAGAAAGCCGGGGTGCTGATGAATAATTCAGTGCCCCCTTCGGGTTCATAGGAAACTGTTTTTGGTTTTTGGATTTTTTTGATTCGAATTCGCATTGGGATTTTTAGAGATTTACCATTTTTGGTAATTAAGTGTGGGTCAATAGGTCTCCGTAGGTCCGAAAGGGGGAAGCGAGCTAATATAAGACGCTGCCGCATCTTGGCCAGCTTTAGTTAAAGCGAAATGTGGCGGAGCGGCGGTTGTGTTTGGGCCTTCCTTCTGGCCAGTCTGTGGCTGATGGCCACGGTCTCCTCGGAGACCCTCATCGAGGTGGACGAGAACGGGGACGAGTACGAGCTGAAGCGGTTCTATATCCAAGGACGTCAACTGCGCGGTGATGGCAGCCAGTCCCAGTGCGTCGTTACGCGCCGGAAGAGGAACTCTCGCGCCCTCACCACCTTCGGCACCGCGAATCGCAACATCTCGGTCACCTCCCAGCCCCTCAAGGTGGAGGCCGTGCCGGGCAAGGAGCATCGCGAGGGCGACCAGGATCTGGAGGTGAAGCACCGTTATGTGGCTCTGACTGGAGTACACTTTGAGCCCAATGTGGAGGATGATGACGAGGACGATGATGAGGACTTTGAGGATGAGGAGGAAAATGTGCCAGTGAACTCTCCCAAGGGGGAGTCGAACTTCGTGCCGGCCGCTTTGGCCCTGCCCCTGGCCTCCACAGCGGGTGCCTCTCCCGCCGTCCAGACCTCCCAGAGCCATCTCGCCCAGGGAGTCAGTGTGGTGGCCAGTTCCGCCTCTCACGCCAACGTGGCCGGAGATGCCGGCATCGTGGTGGTGCAGTCGCATCAGCCCCCCAAGGTCAACCCCGACACCCATGCCGTCTTCGAGCTGAAGCCCGTCCAGGCTGACACGCCCGGCTATCCGTTCGTCCATCCCTGGGACTACGAGCCCGAGGACGAGGACGAGGATGACTACGACGAGGAGGACTACGACGACTTCTACTACGGCAGCGACTACTATCGCGATCATACCGGCTACTATCCGTTGGGCGAGTACGACGAGCATGTGATCGAGGAGATCAACCCGGTCACCACGAGTGCCTACTGGAGCACCGGCGAGGACGACAGTGACATCCATCCCGTTATCAACCAGGCCAACAAGCGTCCCAACCAGGGCCAGAAGAACAAGAACAAGAAGAACAAGAACCAGAAGAACAAGAACCAGAAGAATCGCAATCAATTGCAGAAGAAGCGCAAGCAGCAGCAGGCTGCTGAGAACCAGCAGAAGCAGAAGAAGAAGCCCGAGAAGAACCAGCAGGACAAGAAGAAGGACCCCAAGGACCAAAAGGACAAGGAGGAGGAGGAGCAACTTCAGGCCGTGAAGCCAGTAGATGTGATCAAGAAACCCGAGTCTTCCAGCATGACAGAGTCTTCTGCCTCGGCTTCTAGTTCTTCTAACACTTCCAGCCAGTCTTCGATGAGCAATTCTTCTGATAAGAATAAGAAGAAACCCAAGAAGAAGAAGCAGAAGAAGCCATCCAGCAGCAGCATCAGCAGCAGCACTTCAGTCCGTAGAAAGAAGAAGAAGCCGAGCAGCAGCAGCAGCAGCAGCAGCCTCAGCAGCAGCAGCAACAAGCGTCGTCGTCCCAGCAGCAGCAGCAGCAGCAGCAGCAACATTGGCGGCTACCGTCGCCGTCGTCCGCAGCAGCAGCAACAGCAACAGCAGCAGAGGTTGCAAGACCAGCGCCGTCGCCGTCGCCGCCAGCAGCAGCAGAAGCGTCGCCGCCAGCAGCAACAGCAGCAGAAGCGCCGCCGCCAGCAGCAGCAACGCCGCCGTCGATTGGGCAACAAGAACCGCCAATTCTACGGCGACGAGCCCATCATTAACTGCATTTACATCAACAAGGATCCGCCGACGACCACCACCACCACGCCCCGTCCCTTCTGGAACATCCTGGGCCGTCAGTCGCAGGACTCGGCGCCAGCTGCCCCCAAGGATAATGGTGCCGTTGCCGCCGTTGCTCCCGCTTCCGAATCCGACGCCAGCGATGTAGATCCTGCCGCCCAGGAGGCTGTCCTCCAGGCGGTTCGTCGCAACTTTGGAGAATTCGGTGGCCGTAAGCGCGTCAACCTGCGTTTCGTGTCCTAGAATCCTTTAAGGACCCCCCCTTTTCCATCCTAATTTTTTTTGCTATTTATTTATTTATTGTAATACCAGCTAGAGTTTTTTTTTTTTTTTGATTATTATTACATATTATTTATTTGTTTAAAAAGTTCAAAAAGAAAGTTTTATTTTCGAGACACGTTGGCTCTTTGTTTGGATTGTCTGGTGGGCGGGCTTTTTAGTTTTTTGCATTTTGGATGCATTCGGGCTTTATTGATTTCTGGACAGGACAGGTCAGAAGAGAACGGAACAGGTGTGCAACCTGAATCTGTCGCCCTTCCGGCCACTGAGAGAAAGGGTATCCAGATCTAAAGACCTAAATTTTGATTTTAAGAAATTATAAGCTTTCTTATCCTAATATTAAATTATTTTATACTCTAGCTTAAATACTTAAAAAAAACCCTTTGATTTCTCTCAGTGCCATGTCCTGTAAAGGCTTGAAATCACCCCCTAGAGGAGTGGGCGGAACGGGGCCCAGTGGGGGAGAGCGGGTCTGGAGTGAGATAAGGAGCGGAGTGCTCCGGATATATGCCTCACTGCACAGGCACTGAGAATCGAGAATTTCTGGGAAATTGGGCGGCGAAAAGGGTTGCCCCGTGGGCTTGTTTTATGTCTTCCGCCACTAGATGGCTCTCTCGAAGGATTCCAAGCCGCACCTACATACCAGGTAGAGAAAGAAAAAGAAGCTATATTTTAGAGATTAAGTAAGGTTATAAGAGTTTTAGAGATAATAAGGTTTTGCAGAAGATAACGTTAGAAGGAACTTCAATTAATATATCTTAAAAAAAATATAGAAAATCTAATCCCTTGTTAAAAACTTAATTATAATTTATTAATTTATTATCATTAATTTTTAAACTACCCACCAAAGATAATCTTAGCACTTTTTTTTAGTAGTGCCTGGATGACTCACAAGGATATATAGTGGTGTACTATATACATATATTATTCGATCGATATTTTCGTGTCCAGCAGCAGCAGCCTGGCAGCTGTATTACGTGCAACTGGCGGCCGTAGAAATGTATCTACAAGATACAAACACACTCACACAGATACAGGAGATTACTCGCGATGGTCTGGCTTCCGCCCACTGGGAAACTTTCATATTGTTTGTCAGCTTGTTTGTTTTTGTTGGACAAATAAAAAGCGTGGGTGCCCAGGACACACACAAAGGCAACACAAAAAGGACAAAAAAAGCTATAGTTTTTCACTAAACTGACTATAAAATACACTATTTTATAGAAATCTATATAATAAAGCATTTTTATCCCCATTTTGATAAAGATATATAATCACTATGATAAAAACATAGTTTTTTTAAAATTCTTAGACATCCTTAAATAATCATAATACCCTTTCATAGAGTATAGATAAAAAAATAAAATAAAAGGAACCTGGGACGAGGGCCTGTCGTGTCATTGCAGGGCAAAGTGGGTGTGGCCGGTGGGCTTTCTCGGGTGTCAACTTCACCCCCTCGGAGTCAGTCAGTTGAAGTTCCAAAAGACCAGGCAGGACGAATCAACTTTTGGCCAGTCATTATGCGGGCTTTCTGGAGGCTTGGGGATTTGGGGGATACAACAGATACAAAGGATCATAAAAAGGGGGTCGTAGTCTACTTCCAAAAATAAATTACCTTAATCAGCTGTAAGTTTAATGACAGTCTTTAACATTTATCCACCTAAAAGGTATTATTTTATTTAAACTTTACAATCCTTAATTAATCCTACAGCTATTTTTTATTTTATTTGTTTTGATTTTTTTCCCACGTCTCTTAGTTTTCGTTGCTGGGTGGTAGTTGTTCCTTTTTTTTGATGGGTTTTGGGTTTCTATTGATATTTTGCCACGTTTGCCACTTTTTTGGATATTTTTTTATTTGCTAAACATATATTTGTTTAATGGAAATAATATTTAGATGTTTCGATGATGAGAAACTAAAAAAAGTTGTGAGAAAAGGAACTAAAAATAGGAGAGCAGATGTTAAGGGTTTCAACTGATTTATGTAGAGGTTAAAATTAAGGCTTATATCTTACTCTTTAAGGGAGTTACAGTAAGAAAAATAAATCATGAATCTAGTCTAGTTATATTTCAAAATTTAATTGTTTATTTTTTTAAAATTTTTACTTCTTCTGGTAACTTATAGAATTATGACTCATAAATTGTCTTTTTTATAGCTAGTATTTCATCCTTATTTCTCTCTCTAACTTTAAAAATAAACCCCTAACCCCTAACTAAATTCTTGATTGAAGTGTAACCCCTACTACATTTTAAGGTGTGATACGACTCGACAACAGATTGTCGAGACAGATGTTTTGGGCCTCATCCCGAATTTCGGTCGGTATCCCTCCGCGACCTAGTTACGCAATGATTTGTCCGATTGTGGGCGTTATCCAAAGTCCATAAAACACTCGGAAAAAAAGGGACCCCTCAAAAGGGAGAATAAATAACCAGGGGAGTGGGGGGAAAGGTGCGCCTATTTAGTCATAATTGATCGCCTAATTGGTACCGCTTCTTGCCACGCGGCCTCAGTGACGCGGTGATGATGAACTGGAGCCAGACAGAACGCAGTCAGGACACTGACCAGTCCAGAGGCCAGTCCACAGAGACCAGTTTTCAGCTGTCCAGTCTTTGTTGGGGATGACCGTTGACTTGATATAGGTTATGGGATGCTGTTCCTGTTGCTGCAACCGAAAACTGATCATCAAGTTAATTACAAAGTCGATTCTCAGCTGGCCGAGTATCCAAAAAAAAAAAGGAGGAGATGCACTGAGAACAAGTTTCCCTAAGTTTCGATTTGAAATTATAAAACTTTTTTAAGATAAAGTCCAAAAAGGCCTTAGTCTTTTGAGACCTATTAAGAGCTTCATTTTTGGACAATCTCATTTAACATTTTTTGTGGCAGTGTATGGACAAGTGGCACGAGCCAAGAAACCGCAGAAATGCAGCTTGCATTTTTGGTTTCCCGACTCTGGTACCTCTTCTTTGCAACATCTCCGACTTCGACATCGTTATAATTCTGTTCATAATCGTGTGGAGGAAGAAACGACGATCCTGCCAAAGGACAATGACGTCGCTTCTTCTTTATGTGAAAATGCCTGGGAGAAGGGGAACATTCTTCTTTCCATTCGGGGCAGTCAGCACGTGCCCCTCCAGTGGCGTATACGAATCCTTGTGATCCTGGTACTCACCAGAATATGTCAATGAAGATCCTGCTCTCAGTGCGGTCCGCACGTGCCCCTTCTCCGATAGTGGCAGATCCTTGATCCTTAGATCCTGGTGACTATCTCATGATGCAGGTTCTGTGGGAGGAGGGGCGCATTTGTTGTATCCCTCGGTGCAGTCAGCACGTGCCCCTCCGATTCATCTTCAGGATGCAGCGTGGCGTGTGGCAGAAGGGTCCTTGCACCGCAATCCTCGATCCTTTTGATCGCCAAGATGCACCTGTTAGGGCCATTAGTGGAAAGACGTTGAAGAAGCCGAGAAACAGGTTCAATGATCGCTTACCTGCAGCATCTCTGGATCCTGTTCGCCAAGGTCGGGCGGCTCTTTATTCATTTTTCCTAATACGTTGAAAATCCGACTTAAGAATTTTTTTTAAATATTATATATCAAACTTTAAAGTCTACAAGTTCTATGTATTCTTCCAAGAAAACATCTTTGGCTTCTTGGAGAAAAAACCTAAAATGTCACATTCTTCCCCCCCCCCCCCCCCCCCTATGCCTATTATCCTTTTTAGATCCTGATCCTAGAGAGACAACTGTCCGAGGGCGGAAGACATGTGCTTGACTTCTTAATCTAATTTAACAGAAATACCTGGCAGCCTTTTAATTCGAAAGTAGGGGCGAAATAAAAATAAAAAAAATACAAAAAAAGAAGTGGCAGGAGTGGCAGAAGTGGCAGGAGGGTCAGTGGCAAGAAGTCAACCCCCTTGTAAAAAATAATACAAGAGGGGCAGGTCGAAATGAAGAAGAAAATAAGGAAAAACCTGCAGGACAGCATAAAAGCAATTAAAGAAAAGATGGTTCACAAAATAGGGGAACCACCGGGGGCTAGAGGGGATAACAGACCAACTACCAGAAGAGGGGGATGAGAGGGGGAAGACAGTCAACCGCAGCGCCGGAAGTGAACACAAAGAGATAGAGATGGCTAGATACGAGGCGGCTAAAAAATAAAAAACGAAACGAAACGCAAAACAAAGATACAAAGATACACAGATGAGTCGTGAATCGAGAATCGAGGGAAGGGCGCCCTCAGAGATCAAGACCAAAAGTCGGGGGCATCTTCTCCGGACCCTTCTCACTGCGGCCACTCCTCTCCTCTACCCTACCCCGGCCCCGGCCCCGGCACGTTGCAGTTGCAGTTGCATTTCGCGCTTGAGAGGGCACGTGCCCCTGTGCAGTCCGAGCCCACATGACATTTTTTTTCTTTCTCGTATTTTCTTATTTTTTCCCCCTTTATTTTTTTAGTTTTTTACCTTTTGGACCTGAACCCATTTCCTCCCGACCCTCGTCTTCGTTTATTTTCCACTCTATCTGCTGCAATTGGCCCGGTTCTTGTTCTTCTGGTCATCTTCTTGGGCCGAAAGATAGACAGGGCTAAGATATAAGGACTAGATGCTGAAAGGACCATTTTTAATAAAAAGTTTACTTAAATGGGTTTTACTTTTGAAATTTTATTTAAAAATCTTTGTACATCTTAAAAATAATTGTATTATCTTTATAGGTAGAATTCAAAAAAAGCTAATGGACCGTTAAGCTAATCCTATACAATACCAAATTCAAATAGTTTTTAAGATTTTTTTTAAAAAGCTTCTAGAAATGTATTAAACAACTTCAATAAAATATCACAATTGTAAACCCTATCTAAATAAAAGTTAGGAGTTAGGACCTTATAAGAAATGTCCTCTGACAACACTCGCCTCTCACATTTGTCACCTTAATTATATCCTTGATATATTTGCAGCAATTTGCAATTTGAAGGATTTATCTTGACATTTTCCCCCAATTTGGTGCAAGAATTACAGCGCCATCATCATTTATGGTTAAAGGTATTACAGGGGAAAAAAAAGGCTTCTCCCGACGACCCGACAACGAGCCGGAATTAAGGCAAGAAGTTCCACAAATGCACTGAAATGTTGAAAAGTTGCATTATCTAGATGGTGACGAATGTCGAATGATGTGTTATGGCAGCTGGTCTTTGGCCTGTTGTTCTTCCTGTAAGAGGGTCCTGTAATTTTCTTGGCTTCTTCACGGGCCATGGTCTTCTCCTCATAGTCCTGCCGCTATTGCTCTCCTTTCCTCTGCTCGGCTCCCTTTTCTCAATTTTTATTTAATTCCTTTTTTTCTGGTATTTTTGTACTTTTGTGGGCAACGGTTGAGCGCCCCAGTTGATGTCCTCGGCACTCGTCCTCGTAATCTGGTTCGTGGCTCGTGGCCCGTGGCCAAGGCGAGGACACAAGAAGCGTCATCTGGAGGAGTTGCGATCCTTGACTTTATGATGCACTCGAAAAAAAAAATTAGAAAGCGAATAAAAGGACCACATTTTTTTAAAGAATATAAATGATTTTTATTGCATAATATTTAATAAAAAATAATATTTAAAATGAATCAGAAGAAATCAGAAACATTCTCCTTTAGACGCAAAACGATCTCACAGGCTATTCGAAATAAATATTAATATAATAAAAGTCTTTTAACAATAAAAATAAAAATTGAAAAATAAAAAAGTTGAACAATATTTCTCCAAGTGTGATAGTCGTTACACGACATACGACACACGACAATTCCGTTTCCCTTGTCACTTGCCGAGTTCCGAAATCCCTCCATCCAGTAATGGGTCTTATCGAGGGACCTAGTCTTCCACCTGGGTCGCAGTGCAACTGCCTTCGGCGGCTGTCTTCGGTTCGGTGAGCAAATGGCGGGAAATTGGCGGGACTACCAAGGCGAATCCCCAAAACCCAAGCCAAAACTCAAAACACAATCCTAATCAAGTCTAGCGCCCATATGGCGCTGGTATTTCTTATCAGCAAGGGCTCCCTTAAATTTGGATACCTTGGGAAGTGTTTTGGGTTGTTGGGTTTATTGTTTCCCTATTTTCTCCATTTGTTGGGGTCTATGCGGGTAATGTGGAAAGCTTCGGCGATAAGAAAACTCTGGGCGTGGGAAAAACTCCTTAGCTGCGTAAACAAGAAAATCCGTATCTACGACAAACCAATGTTAATGAATATAAAATAAATTAAAAATAAAAATAAAACGAAAAAAATTTAATAAGTAAATCAGACCCATCTAGAAATGCCAACAAAGGTCAACTATTAGATGGCATTAAAGGCTTTATATAAAAAATATAAATACGAAGATAAAAAATAAAAAATTATTGAAAAAAATAAAATCAGGATGAATCCCAAAAGTGTCACGGGGAAGAAATAGGACAACCATGGAAAGGATTAATAAAATATAAATAATAAGAAAATCAGGAGAAAAAAAGGATGAAAACTTGCACTATATATTAAAAAGCTTTCTTGAGTAATCTAAGCAATTAGTTGCTAAATAATTTTAATTTTTTTTTTTAGATTTTTTACGAGTACTTCCCCGCTACTGCCCGGGGTCCTCTTTCGTTTGTCGGCCTTTAAATTTGTACCAGTTTCATGGCTTGCACGTGATAATTGCAACGCAATCGTTTTTGTTTTCAGTTTCATTTTTGATTGTTAAAAAAATACAAAATAAAAAAAAGAAAGAAAAAAAAGTAGACAAATCATAAATAAATAATAAAGTCTGTGTAGCGTAAAATAAAATCATGAGATGCATTTCCTGGGCGGAAGGAAATTGCATACAAGACTTGGCATTTGGCCAAAACAACAAGCAGGATTTGGAGCAAGCAGCGTACCAAATGTGAGTCCCAGGGTCTGGTAAAAAAAAAAATAATAAAATGTCAGAGCCCATGGGATTAGTTGAAGAGCATCTGGTATATGTGTGTGCTTGCTGGCACACCCTTAACCCCAAGGCAATAGACCGAGTGCATCATTCGTTGCGTTAAAAGTCACGATTAAGCAGTACCTCCTTTCTAATATTTTCAGTATTTTTTGGGGGTGTTGTTCGGGGCTTGGCTTTTCAACACAAAAAAAAAAAATAATAATAATCAGCATGAAAATAAGTAATTAACTGAATAAAGTTCACTTCCCGGGTCATTGGAAAGTGAAAAAAAAATAATAGAAAAAAATATTTAAATAAAAAAAGAAAACAAGGCACCGGTCAGTCGAAAGTTGTGCGACGACTGACAAAAATTTCTGGACTCTCTGGGCTTATATAGCCCCCAAGGAAAAAGTTCAAGGCCTACTAGATTGTGGGATTTTTGCAAAAGCGTACTAATGCTTACACTAATAACTTCGATTATTCCATAAATACCAATTGTTTATCGATAAGAGTTGCCATCCCAAAAATCGCTCTTAATTATTAGCAATATCTGTTAACCCTAGACGGGTTAATCCCATTAATATTATCGTATATTCTTAACCCAAACCGGAGATAAAACGGCGAAAGATCAAACTCTCATTAACCCAGATGTGCGCGCAAGGACCTTTCGAGGTCCTGCAACTATAAATTATAATTTTAACGGCCGTGGCGGAAATTACGCAGTCACATAACAAATTTCCTAATCAAGGAAGAATTCCGGATCAGGATCCGGATCAGGATGAAGGAGCCTGGAATCAAATTGTAAAACGCATGTCCATTCCGAAACGGGATGGTCAGCATGAAATATGAGTTCAAGATGGCAAGGGGCAGTGGCAAGAGGGCAGGGGCAGTGGTCAAGCGTAAAATGCCCAAAAGGATCTAGGACTCATGAATGTCTTGGCATTGGCAATTTCACACTGAGACCCAAAATCAAGATCAAACCAACCCAACTAATATTCAAATGAGGTCGGACCTTCGGGGCTCGCTTCGGGGTTCGAGGGTTCGTAAATTAAGGCAACTGCTGACCAAATGCAACTGGCCACTGCAAGGGGCAAGGATAAGGCATAGGGTACATAGGACATAGGACAAGGGCCAAGGGGCAGGGGCAGTGGCAAAAGGGGCCGTGGCAAGGAAAGGGTCAGTCTCTAAGTGAGTAACGAGCTCGAAACTCATTACAATGAGAGCAAACGGCAGAGGCAGAGGGCAAGTCTTAATACCAATGTCCTTTTGAGGAAACTGGAAACTGGACAGTCCAAGATCCAGATCCAGATCCAAGGGGATGCATATTAAATACTAGTGCATTTCCTTACCGAACCTCGGTAGCAACCCCCTTTCAAGGATCAACTGGACAATGGTCAGTGTTCTCATTTGCATTTCTCGCGATATTTTTCCCGGCACTTTGGCATGGGATGAGAACTTTCCACGGCCACGGACTTGGTCACTCAATTCGGCCATTGTTTTGGGCTTTTGTTTGGCCCTCTCTTTCTCGGCCAACTATCTCCGTCTCTATCGATAGGGCGAGCCAGTCCATTGTTTTCTTATGTCATGTCCGACAAGAGGACGAGGACGCGGACTTGGACTCGGTGTCCTGGAAGAGCTTGCAAAGGGCAAACTAGTTCCCGTTCACATTCTTTCATTCAAAATATTTATTTCTATTTTTTTGTTGCTATTTTGCGGCAATCAGCTCAGCTGTCCCGCCAAAGTATCCTTGCCGAGTCCTGGGCCAAGTCACTAATTATATGCCTTGATTTGGGCGGGAACGAACATTTCAGGGGGGCTTCATGGGTCGGACATTTTATGGTTGCGGGTTTCTAATATTTCAATTAATATAATGTACCGAAAGGACTTTTAGGATATACTCTATCGATCCTAGCAAGGGATATCTCATAAATTTAATAAACAAAAATAATCGAAGGAAGATAAAAAAAAAAAACTTTTAAGACTTCCCCAGACATGGAGAAAAATCACCAGGACAAAAGAGGCCATCTGATATTTAAATAAAAATGATAGAAAAATATTTAAATCAGGAAAGCAGAATATAATGATTAAACAAAGTAGACCGACTTCCAAACGAGAAGACTTCCCTATACATGGACAAAAATCATCTGGACATGAGAGGCCATCTGATAAAAAGTCAAAAATAAAAATTAAAAACAGAAAATAAAATGGAGAAAATAAGACGAGCCAGCCTGTCGAATGCCAACCGACGACTGACTAAAATAATTTGGGTTTCCTGGTTAGGAGGATTTTTAAAATTCTAAAAAACTTGCCTACTTGTTTCCTTAGACTTAGACTCCCTTTTCTTGTGGGAAGGTGCCACAAGGTTTCGGGATTTTGGGATTTCAACAATTCCCCACTAACTTCACACTAATTTCCGTTTGAATTTAAATTAGTAGTTATGCTACTACAACACTAATCTGCAAGTGGACTTGGTTAGCTTTTACAATTTTGAAGAAAAGAAGTTGAAAGAACAAAGGTTAAGGAACCTATATCAACTATATCCTTTAAATATAATATTATATTTGCGTATATCCCTTAATATTTTTCGCCATTTGGAACCCTCCATTTGGCAATTTTTAATTACAAGTTGTTTCTGTTTCAGTTTCGGTCTCGGTATCGGTTTTTAGACCAGCTGAAAGGTGTGTTGGCAGGACGAGAGCCGCAGGACGAAGGCTGCAGGGCGCAGGACTCAAGACTCAGAACACGAAAGGGAAAACGCGATCGAAATGAGGTCAGTGACTGGCATTGCAGGCGCGCCTTAAAACGAGATCGAGATCAAGATGGAAGTGAAATAAAAAAAAAAAACGAAAAAGGACAAGCTGGCAGGACCCTCGGGCATTGTGCCAAGGCGTAACGGTTTTCGCTGCTTTTGTTTTCTTTAGTGTTTTTTTTTTTTTTTAGCAGACCATTGGTCCTTAATTGAAAGTCCAGGACGTGTCCGAAGACTGGACAGAGAAATTAAAGCTGGACAAGTTCTGGTCAAGGATTAGCAGGATGTTCAAGGAACAAAGAAGTGAATAAAATAAGAATACTTTAATATTTTCGAACTTAAAGCTTATAAACTTACTTCTGTATATTCCATATTCATTGAATTTTGAGAATCAGGCCACCCATTGGTCCTTTTTTAGTTTGTTTCGACCCTTGTCCAGCTTCCGTAATGGCGTGCTGAAACTGACATTTTCTAACCCAAAAATGCCCTTCGACTTGAACCCCAACCCCTGACAGGGTACTGGGCTTCCTCAGCCCAACCCTCCTCGGTTGAAAGTTCAAAGATACCATTACGGGCATTTTTAATTGAAATTGACATCGGTCATTGGGTTGAAAGAGCATCAAATTCAATTAGTTTTTTGGCTCAAAAGTTCAAGAATTTTCACTGGTCATCCGGTGAGGTCTCTTCTCAAAACAGGATCTTTGGTCATCTCCTGATCCTTGCTCCTTAGATACTTGGATTGATTCACCCCAAGAGGTTAAGTCGCTAAACTGGTTTCCACATCCCCCTTCAGTTCGGCTTGGTCCTGTTCGTCCTGTTGATTTATGGGCTCACCACCCCGTGAACCCTTTTATTCCACCTTTTTTGAACGAAAGGTGACAGATACCCGGGGCGTAAGTAGAGCAGCATCCCCGATGCTGATGATCCTGTAACCTTAAGATCTTGATGATCTTGACCTGGCCACTCGGTTGCGTGTTAAAATCCCTAACCATCGATTGTTTCTAGCTGGTGGAGGTAGAAATACCGATCAGCTGCCTTACCAATTAGTCAAATGAAGATTTCTTTTTTTAAATTTTAATCTTTCCCAGGATGGGAAATGGCAGCTGACCGATAGAAGAATTCCAATCAATATTCTCCATACTCTCTACAAGTTCTTAAATGTCTATGTATTTATAAAAATCTTTAACATTTTTAAGTTTTGTATTTTTGGGAAAGCAAGTGACTTGACCGATCTGGAATGAGGCAAGGCATTTCAACATAATTTGTCTGACAAGTTGGGAGGTGAAACAAGTTTCGGTTTTCCACAATTTCAGCATCATTTGGCGGCCCGTTCTCAGCACCTTATGACCCTTAGTCGAGTGTCGTTTTAACTGCGCCCCAGACCAAAAAAAAAAAAAAACCATCCGACAAGCCCAACCAAACAAAAAGAGATGTAGACCCAACTCGTAATATGTTATTTTTTATTGCCATAAAAGATATGGTGCTGGGCACTTAGATGAAAGCTGACCGAACTGACCGCCAACTGGATAAAAATGGTCAAGCAGTTTCCGTTAGCACTCTTTATTTCTCTTTTTGTTTTTTTTTCTCAACTTGTCTTTAGAGAATATATATGTTAGTGGCTATATGTGTATGATAGTACCACTATATGCACCACAAAAAAGTGACAGACCACCTTAATTGCTCGTATCTGTCACAATTTCAACTTTGAGATCTCTTCTCTCTGCTGTTTCTTGTCTTTATTTGTTTTATTGTTTTTTTTTCGGTTGTAAGTTATTTTTTTTTTTGGTTTTTTTGGATGGGGTCTACTAACATGGGAATCTACAAGATTGGGTGTTGCGATTCCAGAAGATACGGGTTCGAGATACTGGCTTAAGGTGCTGCAAGACATTGAAAGAAAAGAGGGCTTTTGGAGAAAGAACTTTAAGTTCATAATTCTCTATGATATTTATGGGAAAAGTATAGGTTTAAAACCCCTAAAAAAATATATATAATTATAATTATGTTGTATTATTTTTTAGCCTATAATTCCATCTTCCTGGGATATGTACATTGATTATTTTGTGTTTCAGCAAAGAGGAAAGTCAGACTTAAACCCGGCAGTGATTTTGATCGCATTTCCAGCCAATTGATATGCGCTTACTTCCTCCTAAACGGATGCATTTTATCCATCAGATACACACACATCCAGCAATATGGAGTTGCTGTTAATTACAAGATGCCGCATTGCATTAACAGAAATCAAACATGCAACGCAGCCAAGCAGCCAAGCAGGCAGATGGATGGAATGGATGGATGGAATGGATGTGGAGGAGCCAAATAGTTGCAACATTTTCAATTATGAAATGCTTCTTTTTTTGTTTCGAACACAACTTTTCATTGGCTTGTGAGCAGAGGCAGTATTAGTATGTATAGTAGTGGTGGTGCCCCCTCACAGTTCCCTTCTACTCTTAACCGATTATATAAAGCTCGCCTCTTGGCGTAAATCATAAAAAAGCGGCGAATGTATCTTGCAGATACGAAAATTGCATCGCAGCTCAGCGCGTGCCGCCAGTTAAAAATGAAAACGAACAACAACAACAAAATTAATATGACGAAAGCTGGATTAGGGTATTGACGAAGTTTAAATGCCCTTTATTTAATAATATTTCGATTTAAGATACTATATTTTCTTAATCTTGTATGAGGTAAGGTTGCAGCTTCCTTATTAAATTCTTAGAACCAAGAACCAAAAAGGGCTATTAAAATTTAAGGTTTAAGTTCCTATAGTTCTAAAATAGAAGATAAATATTGCTAGATAAGTATATAAGGAATATTTCACGAAAAGAAACTATCCAGAACATGGACTATATCCTCTATAAGTCCACTCTACTCTACTGTCTTATCCCCACTTTAAGGAAAAACTCACACAGCCCCTCCAAAAAAAGTGTATTTAAAAAACCCCAACTTAGCTCACTGAAGATTTTTTTGTTAAATTTTTTTAATCGAAGGTGTTTCTTTTTTGTTTTTGTCTAGTGGGCGGTGGCAGGGTGGTAGGAGGTAGGTGGTTGGAGGTGGTGTCTGCTGGGCCGGTTGTTGTTTTTGTTAATTACACGGCAGCCGCATCAGTGGCAGAAACAGAAAAGCACCATAGCAGCATTCAGCTTTTGTTTCTGGTTGCGCATGCGCCACAAATTTGTTGCATTTACGCGAGATATTTATTATGATTTCGTTTTCTTTTTTGTTTCTTTGTCTTGTGTGTGTTTTTTTTCGCCTTGCACTGTTTGTTTTATGAAGGCGGCAAATGGAAATTGAAGAGGAAGATTGCATGATGCAGCTCCAAATTGTTTTGCGGTGCAGTCTTTTCAGTTGCCTCATATCCAAAAATATAAGCAAAAAAACTCCAACATTGGCGACTTAAGGCCAGTTATTAAAAATTCAGTTTATTAAACGATTTTTATTTGGAAAACATATTAAAGATAATTTTGATGTTTAGAAAATGGATCCACGATTCGTTTAAGGTATTTCGTTTGAGAATCGGATGAGAATTGACTGAGATATAGCCATGGCTCTGCCGAAAATCCAGGATTTAGCAGGGGTCTCCCCACAAAATTTCGAAAAAAATTCAAAAAATATTTTGTATCCAGATTTTGATGCAGAATGACGCAGAATCGATTCACAATTCGTTTAAGGTATTCCGTTTGAGAATCGGATGAGAATTGGCTGAGATATAGCCATGGCTCTGCGCCAAGACCGAAAATCCAGGATTTTGCAGGGTCTCCCCACAAAATTTCGAAAAAAATTCAAAAAATATTTTGTATCCAGATTTTGATGCAGAATGTCGCAGAATCGATCCACAAATCGTTTAAGGTACTCCGTTTGAGAATCGGATGGGAATTGGCTGAGATATAGCCATGGCTCTGCGCCAAGACCGAAAATCCAGGATTTTGCAGTGGTCTCCCCACAAAATTTCGAAAAAAATTCAAAAAATATTTTGTATCCAGATTTTGATGCAGAATGACGCAGAATCGATTCACAATTCGTTTAAGGTATTCCGTTTGAGAATCGGATGGGAATTGGCTGAGATATAGCCATGGCTCTGCGCCAAGACCGAAAATCCAGGATTTTGCAGGGGTCAACCCACAAAATTTCGAAAAAAATTCAAAAAATATTTTGTATCCAGATTTTGATGCAGAATGAGGCAGAATCGATCCACAAATCGTTTAAGGTATTCCGTTTGAGAATCGGATGAGAATTGGCTGAGATATAGCTATGCTCTGGGCCAAGTCTGAAAATCCAGGATTTTGTGGGGTCTCCCCACAAAATTTCGAAAAAAAATTCAAAAAATATTTTGTATCCAGATTTTGATGCAGAATGACGCAGAACCAATCCACGAATCGGTTGAGGTATTTGGGTTAATAATCGGATGACAATTGGTCTGAAAATCCAAATCAATTTGTAAAAATTTGAATTGGGAGAGCAAGACCAAGGAAATTGTAAGGCCACCAATACAACTTTAAGAAATTACAAAAAAAAATAAATAAATAAAAATAAATAAAAGAAAAAATGTTCTTCCCCAGCCATGGTAGAAGAATCATCAAGCCAAGACAGGCCATCCGATAACAAAATAAAAATAATAGAAAAATATTTAAATCAGGAAAGCAGGATAAAATTATTAGACAAAGTAGACCGACTTCCAAACGAGAAGACTTCCCCATACATGGACAAAAATCATCTGGACAAGAGAGCCCATCTGATAAAAAGTCAAAAATAAAAATTAAAAACCAGAAAATAAAAAGGAGAAAATAAGACGAGCCAGCCTGTCGAATGCCAACCGACGACTGACGGAAGTGCGTTGGTTTTTCAGCTAAGGTGGGGCTAAAAAAAATGCTATGCCTACTTGATACAGGATTTTAATGGACTTTGGGATTCTCCAAAGGTCATACTAATAAGTAGAGGTATTTTTTGAAACACTAATTAGGTAGGCGAATGGTAACACTTTACTCATTTGTTTTATTAAAAATTTTCTATTTTATTAAGAACTAAATTACCTTCCTCACTATTTTGTTTGTGAGTCACAAAAGCCTTAGCTTCCCATGAAACCGCAATTAGTCACCGTCTTTGAAGCATCAAAATCACTTTGGAGATCACTTGACAAGGCCAAAAAAAAAAAAAAAAAAAAAAAAGTTGCAAGCACATCTAATTTTTTTGTTTTTGTAAAAAAAAAAAGAAAACAGTTCCCAAAGGTATTCGCTTACCGGGTAAGATCTGCTATCGCATGTCTGGAATCACTTTCGATGGTGCTATCTGGATGTCTTGATTTCTGGACTTTTTAAAAAGCCATCCGCACGCGCACCGCCTCACGTGTATGGAACACTTGCACGGATGGATGAGCTGATGGCCAGATGATGGCTCCCCCAAATGGATACACACGGTTGGCACTCCGGTTTCCATCCAGACCCGCACCAGACAGTCGCCCAGTGTCATTGGAGTAGGCCAGGGAATGGCTATGGACACGAGGGGGTCTTACGTCAGGAGGCTGGCTGGCGTTTCTGGGGACTCATTAAAGCCCCATCAGCTTCATTGTTTCTACAGGGTACAGGGTATATACATATAAAAGTTTTAGGGTTCCATTTTAAAATAGAATATATAACAAGAGGAGTAAGCAAGAACCCAACTACTTATTAGAGATATTATAATATTTCATACTGTATTATAATAAAATATATCCATACATACTACAGGGTACTTCCAATGACTAACCTTTAAATCAAAAAATAATATTTATGCTGATCTTGGTGTAATTTCATATATTTATTTTTCACTTTGCTCGGAAAGAAAGAAAGCTGGCAGGAAAGAAATTAAAGATTCTTTAAAGTTTATAGCGAAATCTTTGGATCACGTGGCTTTATCGTTTACCGTTAAGCATAAACATCTAAGAAGTAACATTTCTTACTTCTCCGATCGATAACCGATTGACCGTTTGGATGGTTTTCCATGGATTTCCTGCTTCTCACATTAACAGTCGTTGGGCGTTCCGACTGGAGTACTGGATACGCCACATACTCCTCCTCTCCACACGAAGTGTTACTGTCCCCCCCCCCGCCCGTCCTGAGTTCTTCTCTGGCTTCAGATCGGATCGAGTGGGGCTATCTCTTTTTTTTTAGTTTTTTTCCGTTTTTTTTTTTCGACGGTCACGTCCCCTACATAAATATCCATAAAAAGTAATGCTCACATCCGTCCGGATGAAATGCGTTCGTGTTTGGCGCGAGAGCAAGAGCAGAAAAAGGAGTGGGAGAAGGGGGGTCAAGGGGGCGTAAATTAATAATACACTTGGAGAAAAAAAATCAAAGAAATCGGTTCAAGAACATTAAACATTTAAAGCTAAAGTAATAACTATATCTTAAAAATTAAAAACCCCAAAAATCCCTTAGCCCAAAGACTCTAAAAGTAGTTACCCAGAATTTTCTTTCAGTGCCAAAAGTAGTTGAAAATCTTGCAATACTTTCATTTATTCTCAAGCCTTCTCAGCGCCCTGTTCTCAGTTCCCAGTCAGAGCCAGGAGAGTCTATCATAAATCATAAGCGATAAGATAAGGTCCATAAAAATAAGTCAAAACCTTCACACGATCAGAGCTGAAATCAAACAAAGCTGCAAGATATAGACACTGGCATACCTGAGATCTTCGGATACAGAAACCACATCCCGAACATCCAGTCGACACGAAATCCATGCCAGTGCATCCAAAACAAGCCAAGTTCGATCAACAAGGTTTATCATCTGTCCAGAAATTGGAGCAAACAAACGGGTATATATCACATAAGAGATGAGTATATAGAGTGTTTTGATTTGGTTTTTTTTTTTGGGATGTGTTTTTTTTTATTGCGGTTCAGTTGATTAAATATTTACACGGCTTATCGAACACCCACGACCCGGAACCCCAAAAGGGATACGCTTACAGATCCCTCACTTATGGGGGATGGATATTTATGTATTTTAATGTATTTTTTTCCACCCTATAACCTTCATTAGAGTCTCACTCGTAGACCGGACCTTCTATATAGTAAACAATTCAATTGTACAACTGAGAAACATCGATCATCCGGAGGCTCTTGCTAATTAGCCAGCAAGCCAGCTAGCCATCAGAAGGTTAACACTTTGTTGCCTTGAACGCAATTCTGAATTCCGAAAAACCGCCAACAAAATGCTGCTGCCATCTTGGCCATCCAAGTTGGCATAAAAAGAAACAACAACAAAAATATTAATAAATAAAGAAATAAAATAAGAACCTTGGAGGGTTGGCGAATCAACACCCAATAAACTGTCAAGGCCTCTAATGTCGTGCTGAGCAGAGCCACATCCTCCCGGCCAATTACATTTAGCCAGCAAAGTTCTTAGCTGTGCAAATAATTCAATTAGCCAATTATCGAGGCTTTGATTTTGTTTTAAATTGGCTGTTAAAGTCGTTAAAGGTAATACACTTTAGTGTAGGAGTTTTTAAAACAGAAATCTAAAGTAATTGCTGGTAGCTCTTGAAGTAATACTTTTCTTACTATTTTTTTTAGCAAGAATTCTAGCACTTAACTGTGATATGTAATTTTATTTGATTTATTTAGAGCTTATAAATTAATTTTACATTAAACATCTTAATTTTTGAATATTTGATTATACTTTTAATAAAATTATAGTAAATATTTAAATAAATATCTTTCAAGAAACCTTAAGATACGTTTCCTAACCTAATACCTTCATTCAGCTCTTAAAACCTTTAAAATAACTATTTTTATAGATGTTTTATTTATAATACTGTTCTAAATAATTTCTGAAGAATTAGTGTTTTAATTACTTAAAGAAAAACCACAAACGTTAAGGCATTAAAAAAATGGCCAAGTGGAAGGCGTCAAGGTGCTAAAAATCAATGTTGCAGTTATTAGAGCGCTCGTTTTGAAAAATAAAAACAAGTCATTGCTAAATAATTCAGGTATTCAGTTATTCATGTATCTTAGTATCCATGTATCTGTGTATGCAGAACGGGTATGGATTAATGGATAAATGAATAAATGGCCAATGGTGTGGGCCAACAAACTCATTTAACCCACAAGTTGTGGCCAATGTCTTTCTGTTTAATTATGGAAAATGATCATGACAGAGAGAATTTCCTGTCGTGCGTTGGGAGTGTGTGTTGGCCTTTTCCCTTCCAAAAACAAAAAAAACAAGAAAACGAAAACCCCAAACACCATTTCTTTTATTTTCTTTGATAATTTCTCCGCAGCGGCACCGGCGGCGACAATCCAAACCAAATTCAAATCAAATCTTTTATAGTTGAGGCCCATCGGGGGCCCATGGGCTATGGCCTCTCGACTGCATCGATTTGCTCTCAGAATTTTAAGTACTTGTTGGCTTAAATGGCTGGCCATCTATTCTCTAAGCCAAAAACTCTTGGAGGTTTCTTAAGGATTTTTCATAGATCCTCTAGAAACGTGATTGCACTGTTAATTTCGATTAAAAGTTCAATTGATTTCAATTGTTGAGGAGAGAGATACTTGACTATCCTAGAGATAGAGATTATCATCATCATTTACAGCTAAAGACCATTAAATCTTCTGACTTGGAGTATCATTCAGTTTTATGTTTAGACTTTATTATCCTTGGCTTCGATTACGACTTGGTCTTGGATCGTTAAATCCCACCGGAGACCCGGAGATCCAGGAGAAGTCCATTAAACCACAAAAGGTAGCCACCGAACCATCGAACGTGTCAGACATAAAAGCCGAGCTCTCCTTCCAGTCCGAGCATCATTCATCCGGAGACGGAGACTCTGTTTTTGCCTCTGGATCGGGCATTTCCTCTGCCGGAGTACCATTTGGACTTGGACTCGGTTGCTGATGTTGCTGGAATACTAATTTTTGATACACAGAACAAAATGTTTCATTAGTTTGGATAGTCTTTAAAAAACGTTGAAGGGTTCAAAGAGGTAAACTATTCTATCTATAATGGGTTGTTCTTTGAGATAGAACTCTTTATAGATTTATTAAACATTGGAGATATATAAATAGCTATTATAATTAAAGTAGTACTTAATAGTTATAATAGAAACTACATATTTATAAAATATTAAAATTTGAAAGCTAAGATATCATACAAAGAATTCAACACGAAAGAGCTCGAACCTGGGCTCTATTGAACCGCTCTCGAAAGTATTCCTATCTCATTATCTCTCACTATTCATACCTATAACTCTATATAGTCTAGTATTTATATATTTTTTCTTTCAGTGCATTTTTAAGGCAAAAAGCCCAGAAGAAGAGGAGCTGGCATTAAATTGGTACTTGATGGGGATGCGATGTGGCTGCTCATGCTGATGTTGCTCGAATGGATGGATTGCCAGATGGATGGATGGATTACTGGATGGATCGGTTGGGCTGGGATGTGGGATGGGATGGAATGTATCTCTATCTGCAGCTCTCGGTTTTGCCATTTTTTGTTTTTTTTTTTTGTTGGTTTGAGGTCGTTATGGTATGGCGTGTCTCTCGCACATTTAATGGCTTTCCAAGGCATCGCGATGCATACTAATCGGCTTTTGGATGAATGGATCATCATCATGATGATGATGATCTGGGCATCCGATGATGATCATGATGCGTTAGTTAAGTTAGGTAAGTCAACGCATCTGTAAATGTATCTGTATCTGTATCTGTATCTGTATCTGTATCTGTATTCGTCCGCCCACGCAGTAGCTTGTGTCTCCGTGGGAATCATTTACAAAACACACACAAATTTCGGTCGAAAATGTGTATTTTATGTGGAAAACGTGAGGATGCCTTCTCCGGGATGTCAACTGTTTCAGCTTCTGTACCTTTTGATGTATTTTATTTTTTTCGAGGTTTCAGTTTAGAGGCTCTCGGCTGGGCCAATTGGATGGGCTGGCTTATTTATATTCCGGCCGGATCATCATCAATGGCCCTCGCAATGCCCACAATCTCCGCTCGGACTTGGCCAACTCTCGGACCCGGAGGCACTGTCTATGCACTGGGGAAAATAAATAGAAAGTTCCATAATTATCTAAAGAGAACTAGTGGCTAAATAGACAAGGGAGTATCAGAGTAACAGGGAAGACTATTTAGAATATCTAGAGAAAGTCTTTGGATTATACCTAAATTATAGGATTTTTCTAAAGTGTAACCCTTAGGTGACATAATCCATGGAAACAGCAGCCCGACTAGCTGGCCAAAAATCGGATAATCCGTCAGTGCTGATGACAGAGAGGCACTTGAACCGTCTTGGCCAGGCCAAGACAGAAAGCCAGCAAGACAACAACACATCCTGAAAGAGGTCAAGTGATTGCCCAATGCTGTGTTTTGTTTTTTTTTTTTTGGTTTTTATCTGAATCTCATTGTGTTTTCCCATCAGGTGCCACCACACTGCCACTACCATACTGCCAGACTACCAGGCTAAGTAGTGGCAGTGCGTTTGGCTTTTTGGCCAGGTTGAAATATGATACGCATTGTGTATGCATGATCACAAAAATCCAAGACGAGACGACTACTCCACAGCCACATCACCTTCGACGACGATCATCGTGCCGCCGATGATGATGATCCCGAAATGTACTGGGTACTGGGATAACCCTGGGCAACTGAATGGGGAACGTGATCGGTTACAGTCTGCATCCCGTATATCCCATCTCCTGAAAGGCATCCTGAGGAAGTCAGGTGCCTAATTGTTTCCGTTCTTTATTGATTTCTTCTCTTGTTTTTGTTTTTTTTTTTGTTTGTATTCCATTGTGTGGTTAATTTTTGTCACCTGATCTCACCTGATAAGTTTCTTTACTTGGGAATCATTGTGCGTAGGGTTTCCCTTTCAGCTCTTAATTTTCTGATTTGTTTTCTTCCTCTATATATGTATGGGGGGTATAGGTTTTTATTGTTTAAATCCAGAGTGTGGGATCTGGTTGACTACAGAAAGGATTCTGAGGAAAGTTGGAGAGTACATACTTGGCAAGTGAAAGGGGAACTTATTACTCCAGAATGTTTAAAAGTCAATTTTAAGGATGCTTTAACTTGGTTTTGGGTTTCTTTAAAGGGTTTTGTTAAAATATATATTTGAAAGATATTTTTTCCCTAAAAAAAACCTCAACTTAAGACTTAAAATTTTCTTAACATTAACCATCAGACTTTTAAAAACTAAAGCTTAATGAATAAAATTAAAATTCCAAGTAGAGTTCAGGCCCAATGGGAGCAGCGCTGATGATATGTATCTTTTGGAAGCACAATTGGAGCACAACCGCCCACTGATAAGCGAGGGGCGGTACGACAGGTACAAAAAATAGGAGGTGGATGGGTGGTGGATGGGTGGTAGGTAGCTGGGTTGTGTTTATGCCACAAGTGCCACACGATGTAGACGCAATGCCAGCCAAATGCTCCGAATGCTAATTAAATCAACGCCTTATTTTCAGCATTTAATGGTGCTGGTTGTTTATTTTGTGCTTTCTTGTCTTTTTAACTAATTTGCATAAAATTAACTTAATAATCAGTTGGAGGGACAGACAGAGCTGCCAACAGCTGGGCGGCAGGCGGCAGGCAGCGTGGGAAATTTGTAGATTAAATTTATTTTCAATTATTTTATCAAGAAGTGAGTGAGAGCAACGCTTTGCGGCTGCGGTTTTTTTTTTATTACATGACATATTTGTTTGTTTCTCTTGTTTTTTTTTTTTTGTTTATCAACAAACTTTGTTGTTTTTTTATGCTTTTTTTCGGTGGGGCTTACACGCTCCGCTTCTTGTCACTTTTTGTCACATAATGTGGCTCAGCAATTAAACGAAACGGCCTTAAACGTTCATCAAGAAATTAAGCCAGTTCACTGCGCCACTTTGCATACCAATTGCTACGATTTTTCTGATTCCCCAAAACCCGGGAAAAATACTATCTGTAATACAAAATAAAGCCAGAAGATCGAGATCAAGGGTTTTGGGGCTGACAAAAAAAACGAGAGTAAACATTGGTCTGTGGCGTTTTGAGTTTATAGTTCCAAACCTTCGAAAGACCTCACAGACTCTACCAATTAAATAATAAATATTTAATTTCCCAAAATGAAAGTGTTATTTATTTATAGACTCTCTCCAGACCACCTACTTACAGACCAGAATCTCTGCAGGAACTTACACCAGAAATAAAAACCCCAAAGACCCATAGCAAGTGATATAGTATATATTTCGTGGTAGGTCATAATTTTTAATGATGAGCGGATTTTGTCTCTTGATCATGGCAGTCGTAAAAAAAAACACCGCAAAGGGAAGGTCACCGGTAAGGGTTAAAAGGTCACAACCGGGTGGCCAGAACCCAAGCCCAAATCTCAGATACCAAATCTCATATTCCCGAATTCCCAGATGTCGGAACTATTTCTTTGGAGATGCCTGTTATCGCCTTGATTTCTTCGGCAAATATTAAATATACCTCTTGGGTTGAGCTTTAACGCCGTTTTTTTACTCGGTATCTGTATTTTGTTTGTTTTTGTCGGCATTTTGATGTTTTCTTCGGGGTTTTTTGTTTCAGTTTTTATCTCTGTGTGGATGCTCCACATTCATCATAATGATGAAATGATCATCTTTATGATCTTTTCGAAAGACCGGAACTTGACGCATGCCAAAGATAATAAAATTTAGTCATTTCCTTAGTGGGGATAAGTAAATAATTTGAATAATATTTTATTTATCTTAGTTTATTTATTGGGGGATTATTGCTATTTATCGATAATAATCAGTACATTTAATAGTTTTCTTTAAAGAATATTCTTTTTATTCAATGTTCGTTTATTTAGAAACTTATATACATAGATAATTATAAATTATTTTATACAAAACATTTTACTTTAAACCTTTAACAATAACATTTTTAAAATCTTTTTAAATATCTTTCAAAATCAGGCCATAGAATTCTCAAGAAATCCTACAACTTAACCCTAGATTAAACGCAAGAAAGTATCAAGGGCTTTATAGAAAAAAACATGCCTGATGTATTTAACAATTTAAATTGTATGGGTATTGCTTTGGGTCTCTTCCACGTGTCTATATTAAATCCAAGTCAATCCAAGCCAATCCGATCCAATGGAATCGATTCCGATTCCGATTCCAAAATGAAAATCTCAACCCCAAGAGCTGTGTCTTTCTCATCAATATTCAACGCATTACAATTGCAATAAGTTCCAGCAGGCATTTCCAGCCATGGCACTTACTTGATCCCCTCGGATCGGAGACTATACATATATATGCTTATATACGATTGCGATCAAATCAGCGACGATCAGTTGCGGATTTTTATGCTGATTTTGACCCACTTGACTCCACAGTCCGGACCGATTGTAGTCCAAATGAATTGCGTTCGAGTGGTGTTTGTTTATTTACTTTGTCGATCCGATCGATGGTCTTCACGGTGACTCTATATATAGTATAGAGTGCTTGGTATATACTGAAAATATTTCCAATTTCTCGGGATAATAATGGGGCTTTTTCATCTAAAGTTTAAAACATAGCTTGAAAATAACTTTTAACCGTTTTTTCCTTATATTCAGTTTATGAGAACAATAACAAGAATTAATATATATTTTTATTATAAAATAAACAAACGAATAAAATAAATAAAAAAAAAAAAAAGATTTATTTTTTTCACGATTATTTATCCGCTTTTTGATAAGTACAACGACGAGTACGATGTGGAGAACAAAAACCCCACCGTTAATTTTTTAAAGAAAAAAATAAAACAAAAGAATTATTTAAATAAAAAAAAAGAAAATAAATCGTGGTCATCTTTAACTATTTAAATATACATTTATTATAAAATAAACGAACGATGTTTATTTTTTTCTCGATTATTTATCCGCTTTTTGATAAGTACAACGACGAGTACGATGGGGAGAACAAAAACCCAACCGTTAATTTTTTAAAGAAAAAAATAAAATAAAAGAATCATTTAAATAAAAAAAAAGAAATAAATAATGGACATCTTTAAATATATAAATATACATTTATTATAAAATAAACGATTATTATTTTTCTCGATTATTTATCCGCTTTTTGACATGAGGACGACGATGAGAAACCCCACCGTAAATTTATTAAAGAAAAAAAAATAAAATAAAAGAATTATTTAAATAAAAAAAAGAAACAAGAAATAAATCATGGACATCTTTAACTATCCAAAACAGTCCAGGGAAAATATCCTTTAATTTTAAATAAAATAATTATATAATATTATTACGATATTATATCAGGTCTGGGCACGATTCAGTTTCAAAGAACCATGGTTATTAATAAAAAATAAAATAAGAAATAAAAATCAAATAAAAATCAAAATCAAAAAAATGAGGCAATGGAGCAGGAAAAACTGATTGCAGACTCCATCTTTTTTAATGGAACATTAAATTACAATACAATAAAGTCAAATCAAAATCAGAAAAAAACATCAACGCTGGAATGATCCAAGGCAATGCCAATGGCAGGCAATGATTAAATAAAATAAAATGAGTATTTAAAAAAATAAAATCGAAATAAATAAAAAAGAAAAGAAGAGACGAGCCGAGCCGAGCCGGATGAATGCCAGGCAACGACTGAATAAAATGATTTAGTTTTCCTGCTAAGGTGGAGTTTCAAAAAAATCACGGACTACTTTGTTTTAGGACTTGAAAGTTTCCTGAGGAAAAGCCTACTAATTATCGATAATTTTGTTGTGAAACTAATTGTTGCCACTATTTGTTGAAACATCTTTTTGTGAACATGTCCGGCAACTACTCCCAAAATTACAACTTGGATATAATCGTAAAATCGGGGTAAAAAAAAGAGGAAACCAAGAAGATTCTTAAACGACGAGTGACACATAAGGAGTGTCGTCTGGTAAAAAGCAATCTTGCAACTAAATAGCTTCCGTTCTTAATGGAAATCGAATGGGATATTTCGGATAAGAAAGAAGACAGACTCGAATGGATGTGGAAACCTTGTTCCGAATGATTCCCAAGGATGAGTCTTACTTCCTGTTTAATCACTAACCGTGCATAATTCAGAGGCAAACATTCAAATAGCGGAGTCTGACCTTCGAGGGCACAGATAACCGCAGGAATTCAGAGCAAATAAATGTCACAACACAGCAGCAAGACAGGGGAAGAGATATTCAACCTGGAGACTACCTGGACTGGACACTTTCAACACGAGACTCATTAGGTAATCATTAATTATCGAGTTCCGATTTTCAAATTTCGGTTTAAGCATTTCCGTTGCGAGGCACAAGCCATGGCTGATAATTGAAAATGTTGTGACAAACTAAATAAAATACAAATACAAATGGGAATTGTTAGAGAGGACAGACTTATCTGCCACTTGGAGTGGCAGAAAGAAATGTCTCTGTGGCAGAGACCCAAAAGACAAAAATTATGTATTCAATGGGGCAATTAAAGCGTACCAGAGGAGGAGAATCTCCCCCACCTCAGATCGCCTCACGAAAGATTTCAAGAAGAAATCAAGCCAACGCCGATCCGAACTGACAATGCCGAGGCATGGCAAAGCATTTTAATATAGAAATTTTCTTGCGGCCATTATTTTAGGCCAACGGCCTACAACGGCCCCGACCAGTCGCAGACCATGTCAGCAGCATACACTGAAGAAAAATGCATAGGCATTGATAAGAATTATGTAGAGAAAGGGTAAAAGTTTTGATCGAAATGTTTCAATAATTAATTAAGGTTCTGAGGTATACGATTTTTATTATTTATTTAATGTCAATTTTGAAACTTACTTAAGATCTATACGAGATTTATACGATCCTTTAAAAACCTTAAACAAAACTACTGTAGATACTCTCTTATCTCTCATTATTTTTCTTTCAGTGCCCTGGCAGAAAAGTCTCAAGACCCAGACAACCAAGACACCCAGCAACATCCAAAGCCATTGAACAGCCATCGACGTCGCTCCATAGAAGGGTCTATGGATGGGCCTCTCTCATTGCCTCCGCCCCGCCCTCATAAAGACCGCCCTGCCCCTACCTTACCCCACCCATCCATCTACCTAACTGCCCATCCACCCCCTCTCCGTCTACCAATTTTGGATGTGGCTTTGGTCAAAAAGAAAGTCGCCTGGCCATTTGGCTGTGGCTTCCATTGGAAGATTGGCGCAGCAGCAGTTGGATGCAGTTTGGGCCGTCGAGGGACGACAACATCGGCACATCGACAAAAGAAAAACACACCATGAATCTTTAATGAAGAATCACCAGTTGCCAGTTACCAGATACCAGTTACCAGTTGCCACTTGCCAGTTACCACCAGTGGCCGGCTATAACAACCAGTTACCAAGTTAACCCAAGTTGGGCCCATAACTGTTGGGCCAACAAACGAACAAACCAATCGCCAGAGTCGTCAGAGTCGCCACTTCCAATCGCCATCATTTTCTTTTATTGAGACCTAAAGATTCTCTACAATTTTTGTTATTATTAGACTATTTTTATACCCATTATAAAGCTTTAATTTGGATAATAAAAAATATGAGATTTAAAATCCTAGAGATAAGAAAAGACTTTGAACTTATAGCTTTAAATAATGTTTTTTTGAAGTAGTTTTTATCAATAGAATTACTTAGAACATTTCTTAGTAAACTCAGTAATTGAACTTTATTTAAATACCTTTAAAAATAAACTTTATCGTAAGACTTCTAACAAAGTTCCAAAGGAACCTTTAACCAAACCCCCTTTTCATAGAAAGAATTCCCTTAGAAGCTTTACTCTTTTGCTTTTCAAAAAAAATATATATTAGTTAAAAACCCTTTTAGAAGTGATCCCAACTTCGTAACCCTCTCGATAACCATATTTTGGATGTGATTTTGTATTTGGCGCGGAATTCGCTGAAGAGTCGCAGAAGAAAAGCATCAAAACATCGCACCTTGGACATGTGGCCATTCGGACTCATGAGACATGAGACATCGGCATCGTGCCCAATCCAAGCCAATCCAAGCCAAAACGAACCAAAACCCTAACCAAATCCAAAAGGCATATCCAAAAAACCGAAAACCCAAACCAAATCCGAGCCAAACAAATCCAAAAATCAAATGAATTGAAACCACAATCCAATATGTTCGGCCACTGATGCCCCGACGACGTCGTGCACCCATCGCAATTTTAATGTATTTGGAAATCGTGCCCAGTTATGCTGTCTTGCCGCCTACATCGCGCCCTCTATAATGCCCTCACCATATAGCTATCTCTTTTATTTCAAAAAGGGGGGAATTTTAGGGGGGGGCCTGGTGTATGAAGTTTAAGAAAACCAGAATGAAAAGCTTGGATACAAGAAATCGAATGGAAAATACTCTTTAATAGGGATTTTGGTTGAGATATTAATGGAGATTATTAAGGAGTTATATAATATATATAATATATTCAGATCTTAAGAAAAGCATAAGTCTATAACTTAAGAACCAAACTTTGCTATCATTTATAAATTCTATTAAAAAATACTCTTAAACTCAAAACAAAATCTTCTTAAAAATGTATAGGACTTTCTTTAATGTGTAACCCCCATAGGGCATATAAAAAGATATATATATATGAGAATGAAAAGAAATTTATGTACAAACTATGCATTATTAAAAAATGATGTGTACATGCGGTGCGTGGCTCGTTTGAGATTTGTTTAATAATCAAAATTCATTATGCGAGTGACGGCGGCGATCGGTGATCGGTGAAATTAAGCAGCCATAGATACATTGAATATATATATCTATATATAAAGATACTGTATGTCTGGAGAAGATGGTCAACGAACTGCCAAAGGCGGATCGAGAAAGTTTCACAAGAGACACGATTCTGACCCAAAAAAAAAAAGCCACAAGAAGAATTAATAATTAATAGTTTATAATAATGATATATTAAGATATAATAGATTCATAAATATCATTTATTCGATTCTTAGAATGCTGCATCCTTTTTGGTCCTGTAATGTGATATGCTGCTGCTTGTAAAGCTTCCTGGCCAGTTGGAAAAATAAAAAATTTAAAGGAAAAGGAACAGAGCATGTCCACTGGAGCATTACAACGCCACGGACTTCCAGTCGGACTTCCGATTCTCGAGTTACGTCCCTGAAATGTGATCGATTTAAAAGGCGAATAAAAAATAAAAGGGATCGGCGGCGAAAGTTTAACTGCCGCCTTCCACTTGATTAAGCCAGTTTAGGCCAAAGCAGCCAGGCTGACGACGACGACGACGACGATGACCTCCAAGAACGCCACCCCTGCCGATAACCCTGTGGCAGGACGGACAGTCAGGTCTGTAACCCGATCCCAGTCAATGATCCGCTGGATCTCCCGTTTTCCTTTCGGTTTTAACAACAGACTACAAAAATAAAAAAGTGTCTTTCTCATTGTCGAGCGCGTTTTGTGGCGCAGTGACAGGTGCACCACCGACACCACCAGCAGTGCCACCACCAGAGCCACAGCCACAGCCACTGCCCGATGATGATGCAAGGATGCACCTTTGTGCAACTGCAGGGGTTGCTGCTGCTGCAGGATGCAAAGCGTGTGTCTTGGCCAAGAAACTGAAAAAAAAGAAGGCCAAAACAAAACTCAAAAAAAGGTAAGAGAAGGAATAGGGATAGGGGAGGATGTTGGCTGTCAGGACTGGTTTAGGGCACAGGACAGGATAGGCCAGGACAGAACAGCACAAGGAAGCTGCTGAGCGACAACGCTGTCCACGTTCATTCAACTGCTGCTGTCGTGGAATATGCCTATATCCTGGCAACAGGACGACAGGACACAACACCTGACCCGCTGCCAGTTGGGCACTCAATTCAGGATCAATGCTCGACGATGTCAGTTTGTTGAACTATAAAGTGTATCATCCCTTCAGTCTTCGGTCTTCAGCTGCCACTTCGCGATGTGGCCACATGAGCAGGTTCATCAACTTGGCCAACAATTCCGGCTAAAATTGGAATTAGAGCCAAAGAAATAATGATACTAGAAAACGGTTAATTCGAGGGGCTAGCGATCATTGACATTTGACCCAAGGATTCTGCAGGACATTCCCTTTTCTCCCATCTGGCCTGACAAATATAGGAGTGTTCTTCAAACCAAATATCGATTACCAACCTAAAGGTGTGTCTGCTCTCATAACTCATCACATCATAGACCATCATCGTGACTGTGTCAACAAATTAATCAGTTCAAATACAAGATACAGATACAACTGCACCAGATAAAGATACAACTGCGAGATACATTTGCATTCCGCAGCCAAATATGCAGCCGTCCGTCATACATAGTATCTGTATCTGTAGCTGTATCTGTATCTGCCAACTGTCACTTCCACATCTCAACTTCCTATATTTTCCGTTTATTTTTCTCCTTTTTTTTTTAGGGTTGCATTGCATTTGAGGTTGTGTCAATATTTTCATTGGCTTTGGCTTGGCTGATGATAAAAAAAAAAACGGAGGAAAAAATGAGGAAAAAAGGAGGAAAAACTACAGGAGATATCAACGAAATCCAAATCCAAATCGAAGTGCAGATGCATTTTGCGCGCACGCTCCGCTTGTTTGCCTTTCCACGGGGGTGGAGGCGGAGGTGGACAGAGTACACACAAAAAAAAATATGGTTCGAAGAAAGAATCAACAAAAATTTTGTATTAAAAACAAATATAATCTACAGATTACTTAAAATAATCAGGTTTCAAATAAAGTTAATAAATATTTCAAAATATTTAAAATGAAGAATAATAATACCTGGTACTAATGGGTAATAGTCTGAAATATTTATATTAGCTTAAATTACTAAAAATAAGCTTACTTTAAACTATAAAGTACTTCTTTGGAATAAATATTGGATAAATATTGGAAAAGTTTTTAAGTTCTTAATTACAAATAAAAATATTTCTAAAGAAAACAACCTATAACTACCAATGTTTTTTATTAAATAAAGACCTAAAGAAAAAATCTATATATCCCTTATAGACCCTTTTCTTTCACTGTATTGAAAGATAGTTGCCATGACTATCAGGCGATTGGGTTGGCCCGATCCCTGGCAATCTGACTGGGAATTGAGGTGAAAAAAAGCCCTATAGAATTGAAATGGAAGGGTAGTTCGGGTCTTTAACTCCCAACTCCGAGAGCTGCAGGACCTCATCAGACTATATTCAGACTGAATCCCTGGCAAACCGTTAGGATCAAACATTGGGGGAGCGCCCAGAGACACCAAGATATGGATACAGATACAGCGGCTAATGTAAATGAGCAGCTGAAAAATGAAAGGACACGAAGGATATGATACGAAGGATACCATGAAATTGCGGGTTGTAAATAAAGAAAAGGTGTGGCCCAAAAAAATGAGTGGGCGAGCGGGGCTGAACATACACTTTTGCTTTTATTTTTTTTCACCCTTTATTTTTTGGTCGATCTTCAAATAAAATATTTATTTATTTTTGTTCCATAAAACAGCAGCCATCTCCCCTCTTGTATAGTCATTAGAAATATGTATATATCATTATCTGGAAAAGAGATAACGATTCAGACTCTCAAAGAAAACCACACAGAGAAACTTGACGTACCATAAAAATGGTATTCCAGGTAATAGCTCCTCTCAAAAAAAAAAAGAGAAGAATTCTACGCCCCTCCATGTGTGCTTTTATGTAGAGCGGTATTTCCGAGGCTTCGCTTATCGGCAAGCAAATCATCGATCATCTCAAATTCACGATCCATCATCATTAGCCAACGCATTTTGTTTTTGGCGATAAGAAGCCCCGAAGGTTCAAATTCTCATAATCATACTCATACACTTTTCTTATTTTTTTCGAAAAGGGGTTTGGCCCCAAAAACTTGGAGAATCTATACACCCAGAAAAAAAAAACCCCTAATTTTTTTGTTTTAATGTTCTGGTATAACTGCGTCTTCAATTGCAATTTCTAGGCATTATCTTTACGATCTTGTAGGCGCGATTAAAAAGGCCACCATTCAATCTATATATATGTAACTCTGGACGCTGGACATACGATCTGGAATAACGATTGCAACTTTTATAGAGCACCGTGTGTATATATATTTGGGGTGATTATCTTCTGAAAGGCGGGCAGCTGGGGGTGTTGTAATACCTTTTCGAGGCCCGATAGTGCAATGCGACTCATAAACCTATCGATCTAAGGCTATAACTTGTGTATATAGATAACCGAACGACAGATAGGCCCCTTTGCTTGTTCTCCGGACCTTCCGATTTTGCTCTCAAAGTATTTTCCCCCAAATGCTAAAGTTTTTTTTTCATAGAATACCAGGCAAAGTAATACTATCGGCGGTTCGGGGCTACATATATCTTGAGACTTGGGCTGTTGTTTGTTGGGCTTTGGCGTCAAAGACGCTGTAAGCGATTTTTAAGCCTCGCACGGAGGCGCGTGATAAAGTCCCCGGAGAGATTTCGTTCCGTGAGGGTCCGAGTAGAAATCGATTCCCCCGTACACCAAAGACATTGCATCAGTGTGATCGCTATCACAAAAACAAAAAATACAAAAAAAAAAAACTGGCTCCTCCGACTGACTCAACTGATTCCTAATATCTATGAGTCACCCCACCCCGATCGACAAATGCCAACTGAGAGTCCATAGAATTCCAATAACCACCACGGTCATATCTCCTCCGCCCGAAAAGTAAAGCTTATTCACACCTTTTTCGCACACGCCGCCGATGATGATGATGGTGATGGTGATGGTGGTGTCCCCGTTTGGAGTCCGTAACGGTAAAGACGGTACACGGCGGCGGTACGACGGATCCGTCATTATTTTTCATTTTTTTTTTTTCAAGGGGACTTTTGCCAGATACCAGACTGTCAGATCAATATTGTTTTGGCACTTCGGGCCAGAGATAGTACCGCCCAGATAATGGGCTTGATCTTTGGAAAATCACAAATGACGTACAGAACACTTAAACGAGGGGTGTTAGGTTCGAAACTGTAAAGGGAACAAATATTCCAAGGAAACTATAGATGATTCAAAAATAAGAGGTCTAATAATACTAGTTTTAAGGTGAATTTTTGGTTTAAGGTTAGTTATTTTTAAGATCTTGTTTTTAAAACTACGATTTCTTTTTTCTAAATACTAAGGAAGTTTATAAGTACATCCCCCAAGTTCTGGCTGTCTATCCCCTGCCTTTTATTCTTAACTTAACCAATAGTCCATCTTAGCCCTATATAATCTCGAATACAATATGTAATTTATAACCCCAAAGTCCTATAACTAAGCAGACCCCACTATTTTAACCCCAAACTCTATTTTTTTAGGCATATAACCACGTTTTTTTTATGCTGGATGCTAAATCGAAAATTGTTTCCACTTAAACGAAAGCCAGTCGAGGCATGTAATCATTGACCATTAACCTGAAATCGGAAAAGGTATTCCCTTTGGCCAGAATATGTATGTATATGTATTGGATGGCTAGTACATAGGGTATACCATACTACCAGTGATGTTACGCTGCGGGGTGAATCAATAAAAGTCTCACGCATAATTTATAAGGCTAAAATGGCAGTGGAAATGGGAGGCGACTGAATGGTTGAGACTGTATCTATTGTCGGATATTGATTGCCTAACCATCCCGCACCACCACCACTCGCATCACGCGCACATACCGCCACCACCACCACCACCACCACCTGACCAGCACCTGAAGAAGAGCAGCTGTGGGGCGGTTAGGGGTTGGGGGAGGTTGAGGGGATAACCACCACACAGATACACCGATACACAGATATACAGATACAGATACAATCGCACAATTGTTGCCTGGTTACCAAAATGAAAGCCCTGAGAATTTGTACATAACAAACCAAAACCAAAACCGAAAACCAAAAACCTCATATAGGGGATGGTTTATATTTTTCTCACTTTTGTAGATCCCATAAGTTAGGAGGTAGGATTTCAGGTTGGAGTTGGATGTTGTATGTTGCTATTGGCCTAAAGCACAAAACATACTATACATATAGTGGCCTTAGACCCGCATGATTTCATCACCTTATGTAATGAGTTTCCATTTTTTTGCATCCCCATTCGAATCAATAAACTGCCTGTATCTGTATCTGTATCTGTAGCTCTCGCTATATCTGTATCTGTAAATGTATCTTTAGCTTTACCTTTAGCTTTTCAGTTGTTCTGGCAAATGTATCTGCAGCTGTGGCTGCGAATGGCTTTTTTGTGGTTCGTTGACTAAATGCGGGCGCGTGCGTTGATGACCAGAGAATCAGAAAGAGAGGGAATCAACAGAGGGAGAGGGAGAGGTGGAGGAAGATGGAGAAGGATGGGGAGAGCACAGGTACCACCATATACTTGGATCCGTATATACAAATACAAATACATATAAATTCTCTGCACTTCTCACATCCAGATGAACCTAACGTAGATACAGTGGCTATAAACTACAATAAATTTACACATATTAACAGTACTTTGATCTTAAATTTTGTTGCTTTTTTTAATGCAGATTGGTGGATAATTAAAATACAAATCGTTTAAGGTATTCCGTTAGAGAATTGGATGAGAATTGGCTGAGATATAGCTATGGCTCTGCGCCAAGTCTAAAAATCCAGGATTTTGCAAGGGTCTCCCCACAAAATTTCGAAAAAAATTCAAAAAATATTTTGTATCCAGATTTTGATGCAGAATGACGCAGAATCGATCCACAAATCGTTTAAGGTATTCCGTTTGAGAATCGGATGAGAATTGGCTGAGATATAGCCATGGCTCTGCGCCAAGTCTGAAAATCCAGGATTTGGCAGGGGTCTCCCCACAAAATTTCGAAAAAAATTCAAAAAATATTTTGTATCCAGATTTTGATGCAGAATGACGCAGAATCGATCCACAAATCGTTTAAGGTATTCCGTTTGAGAATCGGATGAGAATTGGCTGAGATATAGCCATGGCTCTGCGCCAAGTCTGAAAATCCAGGATTTGGCAGGGGTCTCCCCACAAAATTTCGAAAAAAATTCAAAAAATATTTTGTATCCAGATTTTGATGCAGAATGACGCAGAATCGATCCACAAATCGTTTAAGGTATTCCGTTTGAGAATCGGATGAGAGTTGGCTGAGATATAGCTATGGCTCTGCGCCAAGTCTAAAAATCCAGGATTTTGCAAGGGTCTCCCCACAAAATTTCGAAAAAAATTCAAAAAATATTTTGTATCCAGATTTTGATGCAGAATGACGCAGAATCGATCCACAAATCGTTTAAGGTATTCCGTTTGAGAATCGGATGAGAATTGGCTGAGATATAGCCATGGCTCTGCGCCAAGTCTGAAAATCCAGGATTTGGCAGGGGTCTCCCCACAAAATTTCGAAAAAAATTCAAAAAATATTTTGTATCCAGATTTTGATGCAGAATGACGCAGAATCGATCCACAAATCGTTTAAGGTATTCCGTTTGAGAATCGGATGAGAATTGGCTGAGATACAAATATCGTATAAACTCAGAAAGGAATTTGTTTGGGGGTCCCATAAGATACTTTTGCAATTAGGTCCAAAAATGGTTGTAAATATTTAAAAAAAAATATTTAAATAGCAAACTAATAAATTTTAAGCTGAAACAAAGTGTTTGATTTGAATATATGTATGTATCTAAAGAATAGGCATGTCGTCATGGGTGTAAGCTCCACTGTGGCCAAAAGAAGCCTTGGCCAGCATTATGCTGTGTATCTGCAGAGAAAAATCAATGCGCAGACGAACGAGGAGAGCAAACGAATCAGAAGAACGCAAGTCTCCAAGCACATAAGATGTACATACACACAGATACTCAGAAGCACATACACACACACACACACACACTCGCTTACACTCGCTGCCAAGGGACAGTCCTGCGCAGCAGCAGATACACTTCCAGATACAGATACACAGACAGAGACGGAGATAGGCAGGCATCTGAAACGAGAGCAGGCTGCTGTGGTTGGCTTACACACATGCACACACACACAGATACAATCCAAGCAGACACACACATAGTAAAAGATAAGCACGCACGCAGTCTGTCACCCAAACACACACACATACGCGCGCACACACCCCTTGCAGAGAACAAATCTCAACGGATACCACCCCCCGGCACCCCCCCACCCGACTAGCCACCCTTACCCGTCTCCCCCACCCCACCCAAAAAATAAAGCCAAAAAAGGGGAGAAAAGGTGAAAAAAGAAGACGAAAACCTGTGAAAACGAAAGCACGCAGCAGCAGCGTGTGAGAGCGAGAGAGCGCCAGAGAACACGACGAGCAGAGACGAAGCTTATGCCTTGCTGCCGGCGTCGCTGCCGTTGTAGATGTTGCTGCTGCGACGACGGCAGCGCTGCCATCCTCGCTGCTACTACTCACTCTCTTGCTGCCGCGGAGACTCTCTTGTATCTGTGTGAGCCGGGAGAGAGTATCTGTGTGTGCTGCTGCGCTCTTTTCTTATTTTCCTATTACACCTGAGTTGCTGCTGCGTGCTGCTGCTGCTGTTTGGTTTTCCTTCTTCGACGACGGCGACGGCGACAGTGTCGTTGAACGCTGCTGCCGGCGCTGGCGTCAACGCAAACGTTGCTCTGTCGCTACTTCAATTGAATTGTAATGAGCGTAAGGCGGGTGGCGTCTCTGCAGCGGCCTCTTCACTTTTCTCCTTCTAGTAAAAGGCACTGAAAGAAATAAAAGGATATTTAAGAGATAAAGATTTATAAGGATATTTTTAAGGACTTGCATTTGATAAAAAGTATCTTAAGTATCGTTTTTTTTTATTGCTTTCTTAGCTTTCTTGATCTACCCTCTTTTTTTTGGAGTGTAATTCTTTCAGTGACTTCTCTCTTGGCCACTTTTCTTGTGGCTTTTGTTGGTGTTGGAAAATTTGTTAAATTTTCGTCGCCAACTTGACGGGTTTTTACCTTGCTCCGCCTCTTCTTCAGGTTGTTAATGCGTTTTACGTTTTTTTTTTTTTTTTGGTTTTTTTTTTGCCTCCATAGCTTTTTTTCGGTGTTTTTGTTATTTTTGTTGTCCCCATCTGGCTCTATCTTCAACTCTAATTTGTTTAAATTGTTTTTTAATTAACTGTCAGTGACATTTTCTTTTGATTGTTGTTGTTGGGCCTTTTTGTTTTGCGGCTTTTTCGGTTTTGGGTTCTGGCCAGGCCATAATAAAGCTGTTAAGGGAAAGCTGTAAACTCGAATTGGGTTGCAAATTTGTTAAGGAAAATTGAGGTTTTTTTTTGGGGAATTTTTTCTTAAATAAGATGTGGTTTTTGGAAGTCTTTTTTTGTATTACATATTAAAGAAAGTACATAGATATTTAATATTCAATAAATATTTAACAATATAAGCTTTCTTTCTTCTTAAGAAGTATCAACTTCTAGACAATTCTTAAGTCACTTTTCCCAAGAAAACCCAACTAAAATAAACCCTAAAACTTATAACTCTTATATTTCATAAATTCTTTAACTTAAAAACTTAATCCTTATATCTTAAGTGAATTAAATTCCAACCAAATACCCTTAATATTAAAGATTAATCTATTTTTGGCCAACTAACCCAAAAATATGGGCCAGTAATAATAGTCGTAAATAGTTCAAGATATTTTTGAATTTTTTTCTTGTCGACTATTCCCTAGAACGAAGTCTACACAGGAAGGTCCAAAGACACACACACACAGATACATATTTTTATTTGTATTTGTATTTGTCAAGACCCCCGATTTATCCCCCGATTTCTTATCGATGGGGGACATGATTGAACGTTAGTGGTGGAAACGACATTTCTACGGCTGCTGGTTGCGCCTTTGATGGCCGTAGGAGCCCCCTATCTAATCGAAAGTAACTCCCGTTCTTCCGTACACCCCTTTCTGAAAGCTTCGCCGATTCTTCAGAAGATTAGCGAAGCTGGGCGGCATTACGTTTCCTGCGTAATTTCTCACAAAAAAAAAATAATAATAAATAGTATTCATAAGTATGCGTCAGCAGTGGTATTTTTTATTCACCAAATAGATCGGGTATTTAGTTGATTTTTTATCGAATTTGCCTAGCCAGAGATTCGAGGTAAAAAACAGACGACGCAACTGTACTTTTACAGCTGCAGAAAGCCAATAGCTATTCTCCCAGAGAATCCAGAATCTCGAATATCTCTGGTTCTGGTTTCTAAGGAATTTCAATTACGTCTCAGTCCAGTCACTAGTCCAGAGATTCTGCAGTAATCGAAACTCACAAATCCATATAATATTTCTTTATAAAGAATGACTCTTTTTTTTTTTTTTGCGCACTGTAGTAGCTAATCTTCTAGCGATAACTGGTATCTGGTCTATTGGCGTATTAGCATAAATAGCCGTAATCTAGAATATCCCCGTTTCCCTGAGATTTCGGCCTTCAACGGAAGAAAGCCTTAAACCCGAACCCCGGCTATCTGTCATTGGAATTTGTGCGATTTCCAGATGATCACCTGTGCCGGAACGGAACCTGTGAAGGTGGCACAAATCCCAACTCGGACACGTCCAGCCGTCCAGTATTTTTCGCTTTGGAGCTTATGTAAATGGCTCAGGGTACAGGAAGACGTGTCCAAATTCAATTTGGCCGATGACGAAACCAACCAGACGGTCGGTAACTGAAATCGAAGCCCCTTTCGCAAAGCCCCTTGATTCATTCCCAATGTGAGAAATGGCATGCTGCATGTCTTCATTATCTTTTTTTTTTTAAATGTGGAATACAAGTATGCTTTATATAATAGTAGAGGGGGAGTAGAGACGAGAATATATACGTATATATATATATATATATATATATATGATTTGCGGGAGACAAAGGTAATCCCTGGGTATTGCACGCGTTGTCGATAAGCGATCGAATTGTAAACTCACTCAATGCAATCAGGCCATTAAATTGTATCTGTATCGCTCCACCTATATCTGTATCTGTATCTGTAGCAGCTGTATCTTTACACAACAACAGAAAAAAAATATAAAAAAATAAAGCAGTCTCTTAAGATATTTATTATTTTTTTTAAATGCAAATAGCAACAGGAAAAAGTAAACAGAAGAGGTTTGTATGCCCCTTGAAGTTTTGAGATCTTAGCCTCTATTTCTATGGGTTATAGTCTTTCGATTCTATCCATTTTAACAGACATTCCACTTAGTTTAATTGCCAAAGTGTATCCCAGCTTTTTTCAGCTTTTTATTATAAAAATTAAAAGAGTTATTAACTAAAAGCCCCAACAAGCAAACAGACGGTCTGGTTATTTTGATATTATTTTTTTAATTTCTATAACATTGCTCTCAAGTTCTTAAATGAATTTTCATTTGTTTAGGTAACGCTGCCCAGCCTCGTGGCGCCAATCGTAATTGGAACACCCCAATACCAATAATATATAAACACATATTCGTATACATTAGTGGTATTCTAGAATCTGGGAAGCGTCTCTTTCTCTTTGTCTGGCGCTGACCCATTCAGTAATTACCCAATTTCTGCAGTTCGGGTTCACTCTTCTATATCAACGTCTACGTGCCGGTTGATTTTATATTTTTTTTTGCTCGCATAATAGCGTTTTGTTCCCAAGCTCCCCCAGAGTTTAAGGTTTTTGAGTTGTGCAGGTTCCCAGGTAATGCCCACATAAGACCCGACCAAGAATTTTCTTTATGACAATTCATTTGTTCATTGGGAATCTGGCTTGCATAATGGCTAAATGGCTCTTCTTCACCCCAAATGGTCTCTGACTCATCGTTGGTGCAACAAAAGAACCCCAATGATGGCCATGTGAGGGAGTATTATATATAATATATATATGTATTTTTTACCTAATAAAAACTTGACTAATTTCTGTAGTTCACTTTCCATTCTTCCCCTCACTCGGCAATTTGCAATTTTCCAACTTCTTTTACAGACTTGTTACCTTTATTGTCATTGTCTGGGTCTGTTCCACCTTTTTGTATCTCCGACTTTTCCTGTCCATGCATTATCTCAAGACTAGAGACTCAAGAACGTTTTCGTTTTCATTTTCCTCTGGCTGTTGCCTAATTTCCATCAAGAAGTAATTACGTTGCTGCTCATTAATTTCATGATCGCATGCCATGTGAAGTAGCATCTATGGGGTGACTTACATCCACAACACCTGCTCAGGTGAGAAAGAAGGACGAAGGGGATGATGATTCCCGGTAAGACATCTGCCTTGGCTAGGGTGTAACCCCTGTTGCAGTCTTAGTCTTAGGGCACTGCAACTCCAGTTGCAATTTAGAGCGTGCCACAACCGGCTGCCACCCAACCGAACCACCACCACCCACAATCAAAGTCAATCAACGTCAATCTAGAGGCATAATCAATGGGTCTGAGGGCGTAACCCCAAGCGTTAAACGTTTAGCACGGGCCAGAAAGTAACTTTCCCAAGATTGAGAAAAGAAAGTCCACACACGGACATAAAAAAATAAACTATATAGTATGTTCCACTGTGCAACATGCATTTATGAGAAGCGCGGAGAGAGGCCCTCGATGCAACGGATCTTCTTCTACGTCTGACCTACGCTTATGTCCCATTTTGTGGGTAATGATTACACGTAACCCCTTCAGATCGATCCATGGCATTCCAGATCTGTACAAAGTTCGAACTAGAAATAGCCACAGATATGGGGAGATACGAAAAGCAGAAAGTATGTATGGAAGGCTGGCAGAACAGAACCCGAAGACAATGGCAGACTGCAGACCTTGAAACAGTTCAAAAACGTAAACGGTTCAGTGATCATTGATGTAAAAGCTAAAAACGGAGCAAACGGTTGCCAACGAAACGAAAAGCGAAACATAGTCAGCCACCACTGGATGTTAAACTGAGAAGAAGTTGGGAGTTGAAGTCGGAGTCAGAGTACGGGACTCAGAGTTAAAGTTAAAAGATAATGACTGTCGGAGAAGAACGAGAAAACGCCACCGCACAACATCCGTCATCTGGGCATGTCAGTTACAAAAATAAAGGGGGCTTTGAGATACAGACTGGAAAAAAAATGGTATATATATATGTATATATTTTTATATCCGAATCTGGAGCTGGTGGCGTGCGCTCTGATCTGCCTGACTGCCGCCTCACATGGATGGCTCTTTGGTCGTCTTCGGTCTTCTGTCTTCGGTCTTGGCCTGGTCAAAAAATCGGTGAGCCGTTGAGCTGAAATCTGCGAAAAGCATATTTTGACATGGCCACTAACCAATGGTTATCCGGCATCTCTTTAAGCTAACTGTATGCCATTGTCTTGCCTTAAAATAGTGGGGTTTCTTTTGGGTTTTTAGGCGAATTATATAATTATAGATAAATTGATTTTTTTCTAAAGAAAATTAAAGAGTTTTAGGTCAGTTTCTTAGGGAGTTCTTAGGGAGTGAGGTAGTTATTGATTAAAAGAAGTAGAAAATTGAAATAGAACCTATAGGATTGTTTTTATGTAAGTTGGTGGAATGAAAATACCGGGTATTATTCTTAAAAATACTGTTCTTTTGTGAAAGATTTAATTTGAGGATTAAAGTTGACCTTAAGTTCAAGAGTTGTCTGTCTCTTCCTTTATATCTATGTATAAAGCTCCACAAATGTATGCCTTAGAAACCCATTGTCTCTTTGTTTCCCTCCCTTCTTTAGACCCAAGTACCGGGTATCATAAAACCCCTCTTCTAGAGGGATGCAGTTCCTGTAAGATCCAAACCGCCATTTCAAAGCACTCGTTTGTCTGTCTGTGGGTTTGGAGTTCCTGCCTTCGTTCCATGATGGGTTGGGTCTCTACTCGGTCTCCCCCGGACTGGGTCTTCTGTGGGTCTGGGTCTGGGTGTCTGAGTCTTTGTTGGAGAGAATCTCCCTGGCGAGTGCTGACGTCGGCCCCTTCTTCAGGTTGTCGTCGTTTTTGTTTTTATATTTTGTTTTATATATTTTCGCCCTGTCTGCCCTGTCGGCCCTGTCTGCCCTGCGTTGTTGCCGGTAATGATCTTTAACCAAGCGTAACGTTCGCTTTCAGTGCGTCTACATCTGCGCCGTCACCATCATCATCATCATCATCATCTTTGGTAGCAGCAGAAGCAGCAGCAGCAGCAACATCACTAACTTTATGATCATCTTGCAGCCATTTCTTCAGATACAGATACAGATACAGATACAAACTATAGAGATACAGATACAGACAGACAGACATTTAACTCGGGTTGCTCCACCCGCTTCGCTTCCGTCGTATCTCTCATTTAAATGGCTGGCTGCAAAGCTTCTTCCACCACACAGATACAGATACATGTATCTGTGTCTGTACAGACAAACGTATCTGTGGCTGGACAGTGCATTTTAAATGCACCATTAATGATCAGTCGGTGAGGCCAGTACCCAGACCTTTTATTCCCCAAGGAACCCCATCAGCTCATTCCCAGAGGATGAACAAAGTCACACGATCTTTTTAGGATGGTATATACAAAAAGAGTACTCTATATATTTTTAAAATGTATACCATTCAAGTTCATTAAAGTTGAACCCTTTAGTAGCCTACCCTAGAAATAGTCAAATATTTGTTATTTTTGAATAAAACGTGCTAGACACACTCTTCTCAAATAGTTTGCTAAAAAAAAAAAAAACACCAGATGTATTTACTTGGCCAACAAAGTATCATCTAAATACCTGAATCAACCATAAATCTTCCCGAACTCTGGCCAAATAAAACATTGTGTATAATCAGCTTGTGGAATCCGCGGAAACTGCTCCACAGCAGCGGATTTAACCAGAAGCCAACCTTGCGGATGATGTCCCCCCCATTTTTTTTGTTTTTTTTTTTTTTTGAGGAGATGAGAACCCAAAATGTTAAAGACCCAAATGTTAAAACCCCCCGCCATAAAATCCAAAAAAAAAATCGTAGGAAACGAGCCAGACAACAGCCGGGCAATTTCGCAGAAAACTAACACATATAGAGCACTTCGAGAATAATCGCACTTCATGTGTGTATCTTTGGCTTTGGCTTCGATATAGATACAGATACAAGGGTATGGTCACGGATACACAGATGCGGATACCAAAATGCTAATGCGCTTGGTCTTTGTTTTTTTTTCGTTTTTAACTTTTTATACACTTTTAAGAAGTATTTAAATATTTTCAGATATTTTAAGTATTTTTGTAAGCCTTAAGTAAGCTTTGTTCTTATGTTTAGTTTCTAAAAATACCCAGAAATATATATGCTTCAATAGTTATAGTACTAAAACTATATCTTCATCTTCAAACTACTACAACTAGCCTCAATAAATATAGGACTACAACTAAATATAAAGTAGACTAGAGCTCCTTCAAACTTGGCATACATCCACCTCTAAGTTTTATCCTATAACTACAATCTTAAGAGACTCCACACTTTATCCAAAATACATCTCATAGGGTATACAATCTTCGGTTTAGGCCAAATTAGAGCTTACCTTATTGTATTCTTCTGCCTTCACGTTCAATGGGAGAGATGACCATAAAACTTTTGGCCCATGCATCGCTGACTGGACCAAGACACGAGCTCCGAACAGTGTGAGGGGTTAGAGGGAACATGGAGGGAGGACGAGGAAACGAGGGTGGTGGCAGGGATCTGAACTGGACAGGTGCCCGAGGTTCCCGAGGAGCCCTAGGTGGCGTGTGAAAAATGCCAAATGGCCCAAGTGGCTTCTGCAAAAATTGATTTTCTTAGTCTTTCAGTTGGCACAAATATTTCATGTACATTTATTTCTAAAAAAAAAACAGAAAGAGAGAGAGAGAGATCGAGATACAGATTCTCAGATACAGATACATAAGTATCTATAGATGTAGGCGTTAAAAATCTCAACAACAGTAGCAGCAAATAAACGAGAAGCCAGAGATCCCATTTGCTTTTGCAGCCACCGCGAGCCACACAGATACATAGATACAAAGATACAAATACAGAGACGGAAAAAACAAGAAAACAAATCTTACAGATACAAGTTCGGGCACCCCAAAGCCAAGTGTATCTGTATCTTTTGCTTTATTTTCTGATTTTTTTTTGTTGTTTTGTTTTTGGTGTGCTCGCGTCTCGTTCGCCCATAAGTGCTTCATTAATCTCTGTCAGCGCCGTTGTTGTTGTTGTTGTTGTTATTATTGTTTTTGTTGGAGCTGAAGTTGCCCCCTGAACCCCCTACCTTACCCTACCCCCCTCTTACCCCTACCCTATCTAGCTCTCCTCCACCATCTTTCGTCTGAATGATTTTCGTTTCTTTGGGTCTCTCAGGTTCGAGCTCAAAATGTATCTGTATCTGCGCCTGTGTGAATGTATCTTTTGTGGAGATCGCTCTGTGGTTAGCTTTTGATGGCTGCCCGGTTCGGCATTGATTTTTCGTCCCCTCTTTTTTTTTTGTTCAATCTTTCTTTCCGAGGAACAGGCCTTTGATTGGTGGAATCAATAAAGAAAGCAATGAAGTCTGGAAACTGGTCAGTCATCTAGAAAGCCAAGAAGAGTAGCTTGAAAATCATCATCCTCCGACAAAAACCCTATAAAGATCTCATACCCGTCACATCTCACTGGCCAGACACATGCGTGCGTATTGTAAACATAAATATATATTTTTATTTTAGGTGTATTTACCTTCAGGCAGATCGCGTGCCTCGTGCAGCCAAAAAGCGGCTAAAACATCCAGAAAAACAAAAAATCAATAGCCAAAAAAAAAGGGCAACGAATGTGGCAACGGCTGGTGGTAAGTGGATGGTAGGAAGGTATGAAGTGGTGGCTGTAAGTGGTGGCAGATGCTGTCCCCCCGACATCCTCAATGCCGCACCTCACATCGCCACAGGGACACACCCAAAAGGATACACTATGGGAAAAAAATGATAGGTTTTACAGGGATGGATAAGCCAGAAGACTCTTTTTAAGATATGTTCTATTATTTAAAAAATTCTTTAGCTTCTTTAACACCCCTATAAAAAAGCAAACAAATTTTCTCTTAGTGCATAGGAAGTTAAGTACTAAAAGAGTCCCAAGTCAATGACACACCTTCCAACTCCCAGCGCGAAAAAAACACCAAAAATTAAGGAAACGTCTTTGGGGAAGTCGGTTGTTCAAGTGAATGACCAAAAATATTCCCCCAAAAAAATGGCTTAAGCTCTTCTTTATTTTTTATTCTTTAATTTTATTGCAAAACGAATGGAAAATATCCTCGAAAGTAAATTGGAATTGTGCAATCTGAGAATTGCACAACAAAATCCAATTTGCGAGAAGGCTTACTGGAAATATTATCAGAAAAGACTTATACAATTTGTAATTGTCTGGTTATTTGTATTATTATTTGTTATCTTTAAGGGAATTTATATCTTAACGAGGGATTTAATTGTATAACCAAAATGGATATTGAACAAGAGTTTTGTATAAAATATGGAGAGTCAAGTGTCTAGACGCTAGAGCTTACAGTTTCAAGGTAAAGACTGAGAATTTCGAACTCTACGTAAAAAGTAAAGATCTCTTTGGATATATAAGGCTAGATAGATTGAGTATTCTTACAACCCCTCTTTCTAGAACGTTTTTTTCGAGGCCAAGCTTTGATGTCTGCATCGGGTTTCATGTCCTAATGACGAAGCCTGTGACGAGTCGTCATCATCAGCGGGTAATTACCAGCCAGGGGCAGTTCAGAAGGTGTATAGTACTATGTAGGTGGTGGGTGGTGGATGTATCCACCACCTGGACAGGTGAACACTGCTCTGGCTCATTAGGCAAATCCTTGGAGAGTAGCAGGACCTGTATTGTCACTGCCATTGCCAGCGGATGAGTAATGTTTTCGAATCCATTTATTTGCCCGCCCCGAGATAGGTGGTTGTGTCAAAGTGGGTGTTTGGGTGATTTGGGTGGTTGGGTGGCTGGGTGGTTTTGTTGGGTTGACCAACCAAAACACCACACACTACAGAACCAATCCGCCAGCTTGACTGACTTGATTTACATCCTTGGACTCTGGCATTCGAGCGATGTCAACTTCGGTGAGGAAGTTGCCAAATGCTAAATGCTAAGTGGGTGGTACTGGTAGCTCTCTCTGGTGGTGCAAGTGCGGCCACGTATGGTGGCCATGGGTGGTGGCTGTTGACTAACATGACCCAAAAATGTTGGCTTCACTGGACAATTTATTACGTGACCCTAGAATACTTTCTACTTGCCGCAAAAAAAAACAAAAATAAGAAAAACAAAAAACAAGTTTCGCATGGAAATAAAAAATTTAAAAGAAGAATTTAAGCTGCAAAGGAATTTTAAAAGAAAAATTTAATTTTTAATATTTGGAATATATTCTTCATCAGAGTTAGTTTAAAATTGTATAAGACAGGCTCTCTATGTCCTATAACTAAGGCCTATAACTTCTAAGATTATTTTGCTTAAAAGCTTTTTCTTCTTTCAGAAGACCATATCCTAAAATTTCTCCAATAAAACCCTTTATAAGGATATTTTTCTAGAAAAAGCTAGAACAGAAGCTAGAAGTTCTATTAATTTTAGAAAATAGAAAAAAGGACCAGAATACACACACCATATCCAAAACCTAAACCTTAAACCTTTCCTAAATCTTTCAAGAAAAAAAAACAGAATCCTCAGACCACTTGAGAGCCGCCTTTAATACATTGTCCTTTCTAGTAGGTCCTTCTAAGTCAGCCTTCCTTCTCTAGTATTTTGTTATTTTTTTTTGTTTAGTCCTTTTGTCCCAGACTTGGCCCAGAGCCATTGGACACATCAATGTGTGGCTCGACTGGGGGTAGCTCTGTATCCTTTTACCCTTATCCTTTTGGCCACGTGTGTGTCGGTGTGGCCGGAGAGCCGGAGGATAGGTGGATAGGGGGTGTCTCTATGCGACAATTTCCTGTTTTTTTCAAACTTTGTCCAGCGGGTTGACGGCAACGGCGACCTGACGGAGAAAAGCTGGATAATCGAGGGGAAAATCGAGGGCAAAAAACGCAGAAAAGGAGGCAGAAAGTTACAGCAGCGATAAATTCGAGGGAATTGTATCTGACGATCCTTGCCCCCCCTCACATCCTTAAAAGCACCACCCCCCACCATCCCTATCCATCTAACCCCGCGCCCGGCCTTTGCGGTTGGCGTGCGGCACAAAAAGTTTCCTTTTTTGTTGTTATTGTTGGTGGAAGGTTTTTTGCATACGAAATGCGAGCTGTAAATTGTATCTGTGCGCTACTTAGATACACCAATGCGAAGCGCACGGGGGTGGCACATTCAACCACCGCACCATCACCGCCACCCAGCCACCCCACACACATACTATATACATATATATATATATATCTGTTTATATGTATATGTTTTTTTTGGTGGTTTCGTTTGCCCGCAATTGGTTGCCGCAGCAACGTTGATTTAATAGATTTTTCCGTTTCAGTTGGAAATGTATTTTGCAGATACGACAACGACAACGAGGACAAAAGCCCAGAGAGGGTTGAAAGGCAACCAACCACCCACCAGACCAGCCACCAGACCACCCATCACCCACTGATACTCCCACAAAATCATCCCCTGCATCCGATTTTCTGGATAATCTCTTCTCTGTGATTTGTCAGATATTTTTTACATTATATATCTTATTTATAAGATAGCCATAAAATGGCGTTCTTTACAATTTAAATATGAAAATAAACCAGTATCTTGTTTTCTTTTAATTTATATTTAATCAAAGGACCTAAACGATGACTAAGCCAATGGAAACTCTGGACAATGGCCGTAAAAACAACGTATTTTCAGGCAGAAGAGAACTTAAAGATGGAGGGGTGGGGTAGTGAGCGCCAAAAGGGGTGTAGAAATTGGCCCAAAGGGGGTCGCTCGTTGGGCATCCAAGTTGCCGCAGGACAAAAGGCCCACGTCAGCCGCATGTCACTCGAGGTAAACGGAACCAAGCCAAGCCGAACAGGACTAAACTGGAAACCAAACAAATATTGAAAGGTGACTTGAGAATATTGGATACTCTATCAAAATAAAATAATTATAAAATAAAGGAAAATATTAAATATAAATATTAGTTATTATAAATAAAGTAACTGCTTAGGAAATATTTTAAAAGAAACACAAGCTTTGGGTAATATTTTCATTTTATTTCATTGTAATTCTTAAATATCTCTAGCAGTTTATTTATGAAAAGCTTTCTAAACCTGGAGATACGATACTTTCTTCTAAGATACTTCTTGGATAGATATAATATTCCTACATTAATGATTAAAAAAGGTTAACTATATATTTTTTAACAAGGAAATATTAAATTAAGTTTACAAGATGTTTAATCTTTCATTTAATTCTCATTTTTATACCCTTGCAGAGGGTATTATAATTTTGTCCAAAAGTGTGCAACGCAGTGAAGGAGACATCTCCGACCCTATAAAGTATATATATTCTTGATCAGGATCACCTCCTGAGTTGATATGAGCATGTCCGTCTGTCCGTCTGTCCGTCTGTCCGTCTGTCCGTCTGTCCGTCTGTCTGTCCGTCTGTCTGTCTGTCTGTTTCTACGCGAACTAGTCTCTCAGTTTTAAAGCTATCGTCTTGAAACTTTGCACACACCCTTCTTTCCTTTGCACGCAGTATATAAGTCGGAACGGCCCGGATCGGCCGACTATATCCTATAGCTGCCATATAACTGATTGATCGGAAATGGTATAACTTTGGTGTTTTTAGAGTTAGAGAGTTCAAATTTGACATGAGTGCTATTTTTGGCAAAACATTACGACATGCCAAATTTCATAAGGATCGGCCGACTATATCTTATAGCTGCCATATAACTGAACGATCGGAAATGACCCAACTTTCGTTTTTTTGAAGATAGAAAGCTGAAATTTAATACAGATTCTATTTTTGGTCAGTTGATCCAACGTACCAAATTTCATAAGGATCGGCCGACTATATCCTATAGCTGCCATATAACTGAACGATCGGAAATGACCCAACTTTCGTGTTTTTGAAGATAGAAAGCTGGAACTTGGTACAGATTAAATTTTGATCCATCCTACCAAATTTCATAAGGATCGGCCAACTATATCCGATGTTTGCGATATATATCCGGTTTTAGCTGCAAGGGTATATAAACTTCGGCTCCGCCCGAAGTTAGCTTTCCTTTCTTGTTATTAACCAAAAATGGTAACTTAAACATTATATAAAATATTATGTGTTCTTTCAATTAAAATATATAATTTTTGACACAAATATATAGATATTAAGTATTACAATATTTTAAGAATAAAATCCCCTTTTCAAAATTTATAAAACCAAAGTCCTGCCATAGCTAAACTAACCTTACTTAATGTTTGTATAACCAAGAGTATCTAAAGAGCCAAAAGAATTTCAGATTCATGGCTTTGCTTGTGTTTTCTGTTGGTTCATTTCCGTTTTAGCCAACACACACACATACACAGTGAAAAAAAAAATCTTTATATAAAAGGAGAATGGTGAGGGGGTGGCAGATTACACCTAAAGGACAGGAAGAAGCAGAAAAGAAGAAAGGAAGCCGAAGGACCATATTCACATCCAAGGAAGTTGAGCCAAAAGTCTCGAAAAACAAAAAACCAAGCAAAAAAGCACCCTCCAATCTGCAGTCTGTCATTAATTTTACCTTTCACCCTCGACTCACCTGTGTGCAACTAACCACCCCCTGGTAGAGCCACCTCCCTTCATCACACCCCCCTATAGCTGGGCACGCAGCGGGGCCTTCAAGTTAGTCAGCCTTGTCAGCTCGTCAGTTTCAGTTTCAGGTTCCATCCACATCCACATCACAACAAACGCAGCCACCACCCTACCTCCCCCGCTTTTTGGCCAAAACCCCTCCAACCCCCTCCTCTTTGTTGGCCATGTATATATATATATGTGTGTGTGTGTGTGTGGCACCCTGACAGGTGAATTATTTCCCTCTGCGGGCATTTCTAATTGGATTTTCCCTCAGTTCTAAGAAAAAATCTATGGAAAAGAATTTTTTGTTTTCCATTTTTCTCTTGTTTGTTGTTATTGTTGTTTCTCTTAGTATTTTATTTATTTATTTTATTTTATTTTGTTTTTGTGGCTGCGACCTTCTGAGGAAAGCCACCCCCGCGGAGAGAAACTAAGCCCCCTCTTCAGCCATTCAGCCACTAAGCCACTGGCAAAATATTTAAGCCTCTTTTATAAACTAAACTAATAATTTAAATATATAAAAGAAATATTTAAGGCTTATAATTGAATTTTAAAATATTTTTATAACATTTTTTATTTATTTTTAGAACTAGAACCATTTTAACAACTTAACATTTTAAGACTTTTTAGAATCTAATGAAACATAACCTTTAAAAAAACCTTTAAAAATCTGAAGATATATTTAAATTTATTTCTTATTACTTTTTTATCATTTATAATTAATTATTTTATTTTTTATTAATTTTTAAAAAATATTTTCTTGCCACTTTCTTTTTGCTTTGTGTAGCCAGAGAGTAGTCGCAGCAGCTCAGCCACACTACCCTCTGTGTGACCTCTGCCCACCTGTGCAACCACCTTTCATCCTCCCCCCTGTGAGCCCCCCACCTCCCCCCAGAGCACCTTTGTTCTTGGGTTTTTTTGTTGTTTTTGTGGCCATCCAGGGATGATGACGTCGTCGGTCTTCCTTTCTCGTTCGTCGTTTTCGTTGTTGCTCGTGTTTCAATTGTTGTAGTTGTTGTTGTTATTGTTGCCTTGGCCGATTCTCAACTGGTACATAGAATATATATATATATATATAAATCTACGTATATAGAGAAGGCATAGATGTGGTGTATATATGTAGATGTATGGCCACGTCGTCGTCGTCGGCAAAAGTTCCTCTGAATTTCTGATGTTGCTCTGATAAATACTTCACTGCGCCATTCTCTCTCTCCCCCGCTGGTCCTCCCCCCTGTCTATCTTTCTCTTTTCCTCCCCATATCTGCCATCTCTTTCACACTCTGTATAGCCTTCGCACTCACTCATGGTGTGTCTGTGTATCCTCTGGTGGAAAAAAGGGCGTTTTTTCCACCCATCAATGCCAAGCACTTTGCAGCATTATGTGGAAAAAACAGCAGCAGCACCAGCAGCAGCAGTAATAGCAGAAAAAAATCAATACAGATGGACAATGAATATATATCTTTGTATATAGTATGTGGAGAAAAAAATACACACACACATCACAAGGCTAACGGGGCGTATGAGTAATGGAGCAATAATATTCCACCAAAGATTTAATCTTAAAAGGATATCTACAAAAGAATATTTGTTTGTATACCATTTTTAAGGTTTTTCTTAATTTTAAGAAGAATTTCATTTATAAAAAACTTAAAATTTAAATAGAAAATAAATAAGCCAGACCAATAGTGCGTATGAGTAATATTCAGAACAAATATTCACCTAAAATCTTAATCTAAAACTACTTATGATAATAAATATAATTAATAAGTATCTAAAATAACAAAGAAATTTTGAATATTCTGTATAATTTTTAACAATATATACTTTACAAAAAAGTAATACTTTAAAAATAGGATAACAGTGCGAATGAGTGATATAGAAACCAAGCCCCTCACAAATTACATGCTACGTAAACGATTTCTTGGATCACTTGCTGACTAAAATAATCTTAAGTCTAAAAACCAATAACTAAGCCAACCCTAAACCTAAATCATAAATCCAATGACTAATATTATCAAAGTTTACTATAACTGATTGATTTCTTAGCGACACCCTCCTCAGACCCAGATGAATCACAATGTCAAGACTTTGTTTAAGTTCGATTGATTCCTTCAGTTTTGGGATACTCATGGTATATGGGGGTACACCACGTCGTATACGCTATATTTGTGTATGAGTCGAACAGTAAAAAAAAACCGGGAATAAAAACAAAATCGGTATCAGCTTTTCAGACTAGTAAGTAACGCCAATAGATAAGACCAACATCTGTTAAGCAAGTGGTGACGGGGCTAAAAAAAAAATGCACAAAAAACCGGAATAAGTCAGAAAACTTAGCATATATCACTAAAACTAATGAAATATTATTTAAAATTATGTTTTATTATATATAATAAATATAAAACCACAAACTAAATAGTTTAAAGATCAATTTATAAACCCCAATACTAAAAGTGACCTTTGCTTGATTTCTTAGTTAACAAAAATATTTTTAAATAATTTCAAAAAATTATCTTAAACCAGTTAATAGTTAAACCTAAGAGTTATACAACTTTGTCTTAACTCTCAAGCACAAATACAATGATGATTGATCCTCAGGCACTCGGAGAAAACACGCGGCTGTTAAGCTCATCCGGCTGATTGGCGTCGATTTCCCCATTTCGAAACGAAGTATTCCCATTGGAATTCTCAGACCCCAGATACCCAGACCCCAAGCCCCCGAGCCGCAAACGCCAGACCCCAGTAAGAGAACCAATTCTATTTCTATTTTCAAAGTCGGAAAGATAATGCTTGGACGTTAGTGCAATTTCCAGTTAATTGCATTTTTTTTTTTATTTTGTAGCTGCCCCGACACCGGCGACTCTGGGTTGTAAAATATTTGTATATAGATTTGGGTTTCTTCGTGAAGAGGCGCCAGATTATGGGGGCCCCATAAGGAAGAACCTTGTGCGTTTGTGCAAACATTGCAAATCAATCGAACTATCTGCCACTTGTGAGTCTCGGCCCTCTTCTCCTCTCCCCACCAGTCTGCACCTTCACCTCCGGTAATCACTTAAAGATACTCTCCGCAAAAAATAGGGGTTTACGCCTTATTTTTGTGGTTTCAACTACAACATCTGTTGGATACTCTGGTTTTTGGTCAATCTTACTTTTAATATTTGTTTTATTTCATTTTTGCCTTTCAGAAGCTGTGCTAATCAGCCTGAGAAGTGCCCACAAATTTGCGGTTTTTTGTTTTTGTTTCATAAACATGCCACATCTGGAGGAATTGATAAAAAAAAAGAGTCATGAGAAAATAAATACGATTCCTTAATGTGGATGCCACAAAGGCATTTAAGATAAGCAATTTCAGAGTGACCTACAAATATGTTGATATAGGGAAATATTTTAAAGAGTCTTTCGGAGGCTTAGAAAGGGTTGTTATTTTATAGGTATTTGCAGAGATTTTTGTTTAAAAAGATTAAATCCTATACAAACCTCAAACCATTTAAATTCCAAAAGATTGCAAACTCAAGTCCCTGAACTGCGGTTTTTAATATAATTTCTTATAATTACAAGTAGACAGGCCTTATAATCAGTCACAAGTCGTGGTAACTTGAAAACCCAAAATCATTCCGATAAGATTGAATATTTGCGGTCATCTTGTTTGTCAAAAGACGATGAAAAAGTGTCCCATGGGAACTGGTTGATAAATTTTGATTACTACTTAGATCAAAACGGAAAGAGCTTAAAAAAACTGATACATTTCCAGGAATTTTGAAATTCTTACAGGTATTAAACATGCACGACAAAAAAAAAATGAGAGAACAACGAGAAACTTTTCTTCACATAATAAAGCATTTTTTGTATTTTGTATAAACGATAATGCCCTGAGTGGACAGAAATCGAAGTACAATCAGGTAATTACGATCATTGATCTATATAAGAAATGCGAAACATCAGCGAAATCCACGAACATGAACGGCAATTTAAGACGCAGTTTTGGTTTTATATTGTATATGAATATTTTATATTTATTTTCAGTTATGAGATATCCCAATCTTAAAAAGGGAAATATTTTCAAAGATCAATGATCTCTGGGAAGGTTATACTCTGGAATGTTAATCGTTATAAGAAATGGATTAGTTACCATATATTGAAACTAAGTTATACCAACATCTCTTATATGTAAGCTCTTATTTGAGTTTATAAATACTTTTATTTTGTTATTTGTAGTTCTTACACTTTCAAGATTTAAAATTGTTCAAAACTTAATTTATGACTAAACTATTTTATTATCTTCCTTTACACATATCTCCCTTATCTTCAAGCCTAGATCTTTATTTAAAAATAAATTCCCAATAGTAACCCCCAATTTTTCAGAGTGCAGCGATGCACTACGAATGCCATTGACCTGCGTGGGTAAAGAAATCATTGTCCGGTGCACGATTCTTTCTCTTTTTCGCCCCCAGGCTGCCATCTCTTTCGGTAGCACGTGTCTGGCAAATGGAGCAGAGTATCTTGTATCTTTCAGTTCCATTAATCATGCATCCACAAGTGCCAGCCACGTCTGACCCACCTGAATTGATCAATATTATATATATATATATACAGAATACATATAAATATATGTATCTCTGATCTCAGATTTCATTATAATCATGTTGCAATTAAATGATTCTTTCTTGAGGCACTGGAACGTAGAAAAAGCAGAGCAAAGATCTTTATAGAGGTGTCTCTATATGATTCTATATATTTATATATATATATATATTTTTTTTCTGTATATTTATATTCTTATTTTATGGCCTGAATTTTATCTTGGCAATGCAGTTTTTTGATCGCAACCATGAGATACTCGAATTCTATGCGGACTTCGATGATTGGGGGAACTTCTCGTATTACCGTCAAAACCGAAAGGTTTCTGATATTATGATGGTTTTGGATGGTCTACGGTTTACACTTCCACTTGAGTGAGCTCTTTTTGTTGCTACTATCATATATGTATATTTTTTTTGTAAAGTTCAAGTCTCTTTGGTTAAATTTTTGCTGATTCTATGCAAACTTTCGAGTCTTTCGAGTTTATATAAAGAATTGTACGATTCTTTTGGAGATTATTGAAGGGTTCTTAAACCGAAAATCGATAAGCAAATTTCAGTTTCTAAGATTTTCACAATCTTTGAATTGTTTTCATGGGAATGGAAATGTTAAACAAAGGTACATATTTCTGATTAGTAATTAATTCTTATCGCCACGAAATCATGCTGGTTTTTGAGAATTACGCTGATTTCATAGTGAGGTGCAAAGATCTTACCCTATATTCTTTTAGTGCGGGTCCTATAATATTGCTATTTCTTTCTTTTATCGTTTCTGGCTCTGGTTTCCCCTCTCTATCACTGGGTTAGTCACTCACGGTATTGGGTATTGGAGTGAACTTCGAACACTTTTGCCATATATTTATCACATGAGAAAGCCATAAAACCCAGGGGCAAAATGATAAAAAATAAACTTACTTTACTTTTCCGATTTTCTTTGTAATATGACGGAAGGTGTGGCGCCAAAAAAAAACACCTTTTCCCCCCCAAAAAAAATAAGAGAAATATTATAATAATGAGACACTTGAGCTTCCACAGAATCGGGAAAAAAAAAATTGAGACGAAAAGGTTTCCTCAATGACAACGATTGTTCAAATGCTGGAGCCAGCCAAAGATACAAATACAGACAGATACATGCCGCCATAGATACGGATACAATACATATATATATATATTTTCTGGCGACCCATTTGGCCATTTTTTCTTATTTCCACTTATCGAAGGCGACGCTAGATTTTGAACATTTGATAAATGGGGGGCGCCCATTACGAGGCTCCGATTTTCCTATAAATACATATATACATACACCCAGAGATAGAGATAGGCGTTAGTGGGCGAAAGAGAGGGAAAGAGAATGGAATATTTGAATAGAGCCGCTTTTGAGATAAAAAAGAGCCACCCTCGGATGAAACTATCTCAAGGCCCCAATGGAGTTTGAGTTCCGGGGGGGAAAACTGCAGCTACTGGGAGCTATTTTGTAGATAAAACTGGAAATAATACCTTAAAAACTATTACCATATCTAGACTAGACACTCTAGAGTCTAGACTAAAACTAAAAGGAAACTCCCCCCCTAGCAACAGTTTCGCAAAATCATCCCACCTTTCCAACATTTTTTCCTTCAACCTCCAACTATCCAGATATTATCTAACGCCCCAACAAATCCCCAAAAAGCCTACAAGACCCAAGTAGAAGGCGACTCGGGTGTGGAACATTTGACAACAGCACATCATCATTCAAAACCTGAATATATATATATATATATTATATATCTTATCAGTGGAAAAAAGGGGGACTGTGGAGCAAAGAAAGAATCCGCAATGGAATCGGAATCGGAATCGTATCGGATCAGAATCGAAGGTCTATGGGAATAATTGTGTCGCCAGGCGGATAGTCTTCTTAAGTTTGGAACAGAGAAGATATCTTTAGGTCTACGCCCCAAAAATAACCTAGATAAACTTGTAATGTTTAAAAACTCTCTCTCTAATAATTTTATATATTTTTTCCAGTGTATTTCTATATCTTTGTATTTTTTTTTTTTTTTTGGTTTCAAGGAAAATCGATTCGCTTTGAATCGTCAGTCCCTGTTTGCCAATAACTTGTGGGCTTGTAACTTGCACCGATAACTTGTAATGCCTTTTGCTCTATATACTTCCTCCTATATTTTTTTTTTTTTTCAAATCTATTCCTATATTATTTGTGTTATTTTTGTTATTGTCACCGAGTCTAGCCATAAAGCCAAACGAGCTGTCGGCTTTCGGACTTAGAAGTTTCACAGTTTTTCTGTCGCTATTTGCAATGACAACGATGCCAAGTCACGAAATGTAAACCGATCGAGGGTTATGAAGAAATAATACCTCCATTTTTCGGAGGGAAAATTTCGGATGACGCGCTCCGATATATATAACCCATATATCAGTCGGAAGGTCGGTCGCACTGGTGGATCCCACTTAACGTTTATCATCTAAGACTCTGCCCCTGATGACTCTGGGAATTAGCCAAAGATAATGTTCGTTCGAGGGGATTGTCATCTATTGGAACTCCCTTTTCGGTGGGTCTATGGAAAAATATAGTATTTCTCAACTCTGAAGGAAAGATTTTTAGATTTCTTGTAGATTTCTCAGTATATGATTCATAATTCTATCTATATTCATCGAACCCATATATTTGATCTCCTAATAATACTTTTAAAAATATATTATTTCTACGAACTAAGTACTCTTTCTGCTTGAAACTTAATTCTTCCAAAGAATCCATTGATTAATCTTTGGACGTCAGTCAGTCAGGGCCCCGGACATCTAAAAGTTTTGCTGCCAAAACCCCGAAAAACGCCCTGATAACCGTATACCCCCTTCTTTATAACTCCCCACCATAATTTTTCGATTTTGTATTTTATTTTTGGGACTGCTCTCTTATCGCATTTCGATTTGAAATGATTTTTCTCATTAATACCCAGAACAGAAATTCAATTAAAAGCACCTGCGATGGACGTGGCTTATCAAGCAGCATGGCGTCTGAAAGAGATGGCTTCACTAAAGTGTGAAAGAGACAGCCATAAGCTTGTTCTATTTTGGGGCCTGTTTTTTATATAATTTTTTTTTTATATATATATATATTTTTTTTTTGGTCACCACTTGACGAAATCTGTGGCACCATGACTCGCTCTATCGGGAAACAAACCCAAAAAAAAAACGTCTCATGGGGTCAGATGATTGATATAGAAATTTCAGGTGATTACCTTCATTTGGCGTTTCTCAATCAAAATCAAAAATAATGCCAAAAAATGAGAACTTTGGAGATAAAAAATTATTAAAGAGAAAAGTTTATAATGTACTTGGAAGGTGAGGAAATTCGAATTGATTTTAGAACCAACTTTTAAATGTCTTAAGAAGAATTTCATTATATTTTATTAGTCTTTGATATTGTATACACCTTTTTTATAAGTTCTATAATTTTTTTGAAGTGTAGAAGAGCTGTCAATGAAGCTTTATCTCCTCGTCTGCTAATGAGTCTTCGTGAGCCATACAAATCATCTCTCTGGGCCAACACCCATCCAAAGTTGTGAAAAATAATGCCCCAAACGATAAGGGGTGTATGAGGTGTGCAAATAGCCACCACACCCTCCCCCTCCCTATACCTCTTGCACCACCCCCTGCACCACCACCTACGCATCCACATCCGCATCTACATCCGCGTTATCAGTGGCGGTCTCTTTCATGTCTTGTGTCACCAATGCGTGATGATGAAACCCGTCGACTGCGACTGTCCCAGATAAGACACTGCAAAAAAAAAAAAGAAACAAAGGGCTAAGCTAATTCAAAGAATCCCAAAAAAAAAAAAACAAATACTTAAAAAAGAAAGACTCACCTTTTAAGACAATTAATTTTGTGGTTTTAATTTTTAAAAAGACTTTCAAATATGAATGTTTATTTAGACGTTATGATCTGGGTATTTAGACACATGGGGATTATTTATTTGGTTAGTTGAAACAAGGCTTTAATTGGGAGTGTTTATAAATAAAAGATTAAATAGAGTGATATTAATAAATTAAGAGTAAAAGAACTAAAGGACCTAAAGGACTCTTAGTCAAAACTATAACCTTTATAGAACAGATTTAAAGATTTAATATGGGATTCTCTTAGAATCTTAGAATTGAAACTAAAGATACAGGTCTATGGGAGCTACCAAGGAGCATATACAAACTAATAGATATAGGTATGTATATGGTATGTATCTATGTAGCATATGGGATGGGGAAATATATATAATGTTTACCCAGCTTATTAGCAAACATTCTTATCAGTCAGCTCAGAGTTTCTGTTTGGTTCTGTTTCTGTTTCAGTTCAGTCAGGTTGGGTCGAACATCGATGACTATATAATAATGCTGATCATGATGATGATTTATCAGAATGCTGATAATGATGATGAAGATGTCTGTGTTGGCGTTGAGACAACAAAACTGGTAACAAGAGTAAAGCAACAACAACAACAACAACACCAAGGAGATGCAATAATCGATAATGGGAAACGGCCAACAGAGAAAATACATACAAGCTAACAAGAAAAAACTGAAAACTGAAAACCAAAGTCAAACGAAATCCAATGCGTCTAAAGAAAACAGTATCTGTGTATCCGAAAGATAGAAAGATACAGGCCACAGATGCCGATACTTGCGACACATGTGAGGCAAAAACAAAAAAGAAAAACGAAGAAGAAAGACAACGATTATTTGCTTAAGTGTATCTGAAATCGAAAACTCCAAGCAGAGTAACAGAGAGACAGTCAGTCAGTCAGTCAGTCATCCAGATACTACAGATACAGATACTTTGGGATACTGGGTGGTTGGGATGGATGGAGGGGATGGTTGGGAGGAGACCGGGGGAAGGAAGCTCAGATGGCGGTAAATACCGATCAGTTGACAATCAACGTTCAAACAATAAAGTCGAAAAAAAACAACAACAACAACAACAACCGACAACTTTCAACGTTTATTTTCACAGATAAAAGATACAAATAGCGGCCAAGACAGTGCCAGTACCAGATACAGATACATTCGCGATATCTGAGATATGAGAGATCTGGTAACTACAACTGGTCCAAAAGCTTACTAAGCCAAATATTGAGAGATCCATCATCTGAGAGAAACCCATCCCCAGAATTACGAGAGGAGCATCTGTGTTGTCGCATTTACAATTCGCAATTACACTTGAACAAATATCAACATTCGACACTCATCATAGGCATCCAGCCAAGACGATGACTACGAGAGACTATGAGATGCCTTCAACCTCATCGTATTTTCTGCCAAGTCTTTCGCTGACAATAAACCCAAAACCGAATGGATGGGAGTATTTTTTGGGCAGAGGAATATGAGATCTTGTAGCTTCTATACACTCAAAAAAAAATAAATCAGTTCTGCTGTTACTGCTGGACTTTGTGAAGGAAAATATGATACAAGTTCGACCTTATTTTAGTTATCTTTCAACTACTTTAACACAAAATCTCTTAAACTGGAAAGAAGAGTTTAATAGCATTGTATATTCTTCCCACAAAAAACCAAAATTATTAAAACAATTTCTTTCAGTGTAAACTCTCCCATAAATGAGAACCTGTAAGTTCCCATCTCATGCCAGGCGCGATGCCAGAGAATCATTTGTGTGCTTTTTGTGATAAATCTTGCAATCGTTTGCAGAGTTCTTTTTTTTTGAGAAACTTATTTTATTTTATCGCCCCGATAAGGCCGGTGGGCTTATGTTACCCTCTCCCTTTCACTGGCACCCCCCCTCGTTTTGAAATGAAAACTTTGTGGGAAACATCAAAGCCACAAAACGCTGGCCAAACAATCAACTTGAAGAAACAGAGTCAAGGCCAAAAAGCAGCCAAGAGGAGAGGCCTGTGATGATGATCTTTATTTCGGAAAGCGGAAACAGAAACCGAAACTTAAACTTGAAAATAATATAGTGGAAAAGATATAGAAATGAGTCACACGATATAAATAAAACATAGAACTCTATATTCTAGATCTTAGAACTGACTGATATACAATCTTAACTGAATCATTGGAAAAGAAATAACCCCCACGATAATCTTTACGATCTTAACTAGACTTTTAGGATGATCAAGCCTTGTTTCTCAAAAAAATATATATGAAGGTTTTCAAACCCCTTTTGCACACCTTTGCTTGTACGCTGACTAAGTGCCGATAGATCTTTTAAGACACCCCCTTTTTGCTTGACATCGACAAAAAGAAAAACACACCCACTCACAAAAATCTATAGGTATGTACATATATAATACTTTTCACAAAATTCCACAGATCCCAGATAATGTGAAACCACAATCGAGTTAGCTGAGAACTTGCAGAGAACGTTGTACGACAACAAATTCGAGAATTCGAGCAAAGTACTCCACGGTGCTCCTATCTGCCTGCCACCCTGCCACCCACTCCCGTCATCACTTCTCACCTTTCGGCTTCATGCTCATGCACTTCCACTTCCAATATATATATATGTATATATAGATTTAGGTATATGTGGGTCCCAGCTGCTTATCTTTTATGGGGGCTCTGGGTTAGATGGGTTTTGGGTGCCCCTCTCGTGGGCACTGTTCGATACGATACTCAATGAAAAGCCTCTGATGGCGATGACGCCGCAACAAGAGGCATTCGAGTTTAGATGTTGCTATTGCCTTGTACTGGACTAGATGATTATGAATCATAGATACACTTGGAAAAATTAAGAGCATGTTTCCATTGAGTCTTCTTTTAAACATGATAAGTAGAGCAAGATCATCAATAACAGAACACTACATCAGAACATTCAACAAGATCTATCTAAGAACTTCTTTTTCTATTTATTTTTTTTCCATAGGGTATTATCTGTTAAATTTCAAACCCTGGTCACACTGAAAGAGCATAAAATAGGCTATATAAATAAAGATATCCCTTTGAACCAAAGATTGTAAACATAAAACTCTGCTCCACTTTCCAGTTCTATTTATAAGCTTATACTTCTATTTATTTTTGTACATAGATTATAATCTCCATATCTGTATTATTTCCAACCCTGGTCACACTAGAAAAGCAGAAAATAGTCTTTATAAATAAAGATACCCATTTGAACCAAAGATTATAAGCCAACAACTCTGTCCCACTTCCTATTCCTATCTATTGCACCAGTTCCTCCAATAATCTATAAAAGAACTCTTTTTTTCCAGTGCTGATAAGCAGCATTACTCCTCGAAACCCACTGACCATGATGATGATGCAGATTGGCCAAAAACCAAAAAAAATGAGGTGTAAATTTTAGAGTACCATGTGATTTAGAGGGTTTATGGAGAACGGATGGATCGATGCTTCCACAAACTGACGAAATCAGGCCGCACAGCACGAGGTCTCTGGCAGGCTGGAAAACCCCCAAAATAAAGTCTCAGATACGGAGAACGGGATCTGGCCAACTAATGCCCCGAAGGTAATATACAAATATGTGTTTATATATAGAGAGATATAATAACCAAGTCACCTGTGTGTATTGGCGGGCGCCTTATCTTCTTTTCATTTCATTATTTTTTTTTTCTTGAGGACCGACGAAGACGTTTTGGTTTTAGTTACGGATAGCTGGTGGTTATTCATCACGGCCCTGCGACATATAGTAATCAAATTCCCGTAGCCGAACCCGGACCCGGACGGCATAATTTAGTGATAGAGTGGCGGTGTTGCATCAAGTCGGCTGAAATGACCGACCGGCTGGAATGGTCGCCAAAGAAACAATATCCAACTATTCATCTATCGATTGCCGCCGTCATAATTCCGTCGCCGCAGTGTCATAAAAACCCAGTCCGCCAAAGAAAAAGGTTCCCTATAAAGATTACACTGTAAAAAAATATATATTTCTACCTTCTAATAAATATATTTTATAAATATTATAAAGACCTCTTTACCCTATTATTGAAGTAACTAAAGTAATGATTTTAAAACAAGACTTTATCCTTTTCTTTCGATATATTTTTGTCAGTGCATCTATCTTCCACATATAGGGATATTATCTACCTGCCGAGGATATGCGGCGCGTGCGCTAATATACCTCCATATACCAAATGATGGGCAGACCGAGTCCTTTTTTGTTTTTTTTTTTTCGAAAACCCAGAGTGTCGATGATCCTGCAAAGTCAATTGGTTTCTAATGAGCTTAGCTCCTGTATACAGACTCTGTCTGAAAATGAGTCAATTATTGGATAATAGTACTTTATAGAGGGGTCTATAAAAATATGATAAAAGTAGTCTTAAAATAGTCAGATCTGTAGCAAGTATAACCCCTAATTCCAAAACAGTCTAGTCTATTTTTATTATAAACAAATATTACCATAACCTTACCAGTTTTTAAAGTTGGGGGCCCGACTTGTCCTACTTGTTGAGTGTCGCACAATATATATATACATATAGACTTACGTCTAAACACTATTTTATTTTTATGGCTATAAACATTGTCACACCCCCGAAATCCCCGGGAATTTCACTGAAAAGCAAACTGTAAACTGACGCATTTTTTTTACCAGCTAATGGTTTGGTTTGGTTCAAGTTCGATTACCCTTTAAAAGGAGTACATTATTTTTCATTTTATTATATAAAAAATATTAAAAATTATTATGGTATAAAATATATAATTAAAATTCCCTAATCCTAATTGTTTTAAATAATTAAAAGCTTAGGTAAAGGGTATTTATTGTTTAGACAACTAATACCACAAAAAACACCTAATGATTTGTTTTTTCCATTATTTTTTATTGTTATTATTAAACAAGTCGTTTGGCTGGTCATAGCTATTGTTTCTTTGGTTTTTCTGGCGCAAAGTTTAGGGGAAAAACATAAAAAACCATTCAGTAAAAAAAAAAGGAAAATAAAACTATGGCGCGCGCCTTTTTCAATAAAATGTTTATCATTTCTGCTTGTGTGTATTTTGTGGGTGGATGGGTGGTTGGTTGGGTGGTTAGTCGGAATTGGTTGCCCAGTCACCTTGACATGTCACTAACAATAACAAAAACAACAACAAAAAATCACAACCATTAAACCCATTAACTAAGCCACAAAGCACCCAAAAACAACAACAAAGCTAGTGTGAATTAAAACAATTATGACTTTGAAAAAAAAAACGAAAAAAACGAAATGAAAGTGAATTTCAAACATTACTGTCTCGAAACAAACAGAAAAAAAAAATAAATAATAATAATACTAACTAAAACCTCTGCCCTAGTTGATCTAGTGCGAAAGAGAGACGGGTATAGCATGTTCGAAAGAGATGGCAAGTCAAAGTTGAAGAGCAAAGCGTGGGACTTTTTGTTTGTCTTTTTTTGTATTTTAGTGGCATTGTTGTTGCCATTTGTTTTATGCCAAATTAAATGCTAACTAAATGTTGACAATTAAAGTGTCTGCCACTGCACTTTAACACTTTTTCGTTGAAAATGGCAATTGAAAAGGGAAATTGAAACAGAAACTGAAATCTGAAATCTGAAATGCAAAAAAAAAAAATGCAATACCCAGAGACTATTGTTGTTGCTAGTATAACGTTGGGCTTTTAATGTTTATTTAACACGCATTGCCAGTTACAGTTATTGTTGTTATATTATTATTATTGTTATTGTTGTTATTGTCGCCCCATTGTTGTTATTGTTTAGCGCCATTGAATGCCACCCACGCGCAAGCGCAGCCCAGCGCAGCACAGCAGGGCACAGTGACATATCCAATTGGATATTATTGAACTGCAATTGGTTTTTGCAAAGATTTGTTAAACAGATTTTTAAATTAGATACTTTAAAGATAAATTTAATAAAATCCTCATCAAGGTTTTAAGTTTAAATTGGTTTTATGAGGACTTTAAACATTAAATCCCTTCAAATACTAAGCTTTTTCTTTTGGTATTTTTAAGTCCAAAGTTGTAAAGTTTTTGTCTTCAAAAAAACCCTTTATAATTTCCAACTTTATAGATCCTTTAAGTTAACATCTCAATAAGTCCTTTTCCTCCAAAAAATTCTAGAAAAGTTCTTTAAAATACATAATTTTTGCTTCCAAAACTTATAGATCTTGAAAAACCGCACTTTTATTTCCTCAAAAATGCAATATTTTCTTTAATATTTTGAGTCACCTTTTATTTAAAAAACACTCTCTTTACTTTCCTTTGTTTTCCGCTTTTATGATTTCCACTAAACGAACCACTGTGCGAATTTTTCAAGTTCATTATAAATAAAACGTAAATATTATTAAATTGTTTACAAACGGCGCGTTGCACGTGTCGCCCAGTGTGTGTACTATACGTTTGTGTGTATGTGTGTGCAAGTTGGGGTGTATGTGTGTGCGTAGGGGCGCGTGTTTGCGTAGGTGTGTGCTTTTTGTATCTGTGTGAAGTGTATCGAGTGTATTGAACTCTTGCTGCATTTTTTTGCACAATTTCATCGTGTCTTTCTTTTATTTTTTTATTTATTTATTTATTTATGCCTTTTTTTCTGTCACCCCTCTGTTGTTTCTTATTTAATTTTATTTATATCATATGGCATACTGTTTTTACAATTGTTTTAAGCAGTTTATTGCTTATTTTTTTAACAATATTGATTGATTCTTAGTCTTATGATGCTGTCTGAAATACAATTATCTTTTAATTTGTAATTTTTTGAATTAAAGTTGGTTAATTTTTTTCTTAGCAGCAGCTGACACTCGAAAATTGACCTCTTCTGGTATTTTTCTTAGGGCGGTCAACTGTAACGACAATGTAGCTTCTTTACCTTTCAAGGGCACTGAGAAAAATAATTAAACGAATAAAAATATTGGAAGATATTGGAAAAAGTTAAGGTTATATTCTTAAAGTTCTCAAGAGAAAAGCTCAAACAAATATAACAAAAAGGACACTTTTAGGGGAAGTTTTTAGCTTATAATTCTTAACTAGTTTTTTGAGACTATGAACCTCTGAGTTTTGGGATTATTTTTGTAAGACATATACCTTTTTTAGTATATATATATATCTGTGTACTACATATCTTCCTCTCTAATTTATTAATTTTTTCTCTCAGTGCATTAATGTTAATTTTAATGTTGCTTGATTGCCGATGACGCACCCTGAAAAGCTGAAAAGGTGAAAACGTGAAAAGGGACAGGGACTGAGGACCAGGGAACATAAGACCAGCAGATCGTCTCCGACTTCCGTTTTCGGGCCAAAGTTAGAGGTTAAGGTTGAGGAATTGTCCAGGAAGTGTCCGTACTGGTCGTTTTGGGGGTTAATGGATGCGGATATGGATGCGGATGTGGATGCGATGGGCTCATCGTTAGATGACAAAACACACACTACCGAGAGGGTGACTCTGCGGATAATGGTGTGCAAGTGAGAGAGGGAGATGGAGTGCTGGAAAGAGAGGGCAAGAAACATGGAAAGCGTGGCCAATGGCAACGGGATTTGCCCAAAATCTAAAATGCATCCAAACACACACACACACAGAGACACAGATACAGATACAGATACAGATACAGATACAGACTCATATATAAGGGTATTATATACAGTGGATACCCTTAGGGATAAAATTTAAATAAACTATTTAGTTTTGAAGTTTTTTAAAGCTTTAAATTTGTTATCTATAAGAAGTTAGAATTTCCTAGAATTCAAAGAAAAACTTAGCACAGGATTAATCATAAAATTCATCATTATCTTTGAGTAAATAATATTTTCGACTTTGAACGGGTATAAGGTGACTTTTGAATTTATTTATTTAAGGCTTCTTAAAAAATAAACAATGATTTATGATGATTAATTCGGGTACTTAAGCTTAAGGTTCTTGGCTTATTTTTTGAAAAGCTGGAAACCCATTGAGGAAAATGGAAAAATGTATCCAAGGCTGGACTGTCTCCCCATTTTTAGGGCTCACTGTGACCGAGAAGAACGATTCTCTCTGCAAGATGACTGCAGCTCTCTCTCTCTGGCCCACACACGCACTATGCTAATGTGTGTGTGTGTGTGTGTGAGTGTGCGTAATCCTATTTGCCACAAAAAAAAAACTAAAAAAAAAAAGAAAATCCAACAAAGAAGCAGTCGAGCTGCTGGTGCTGCTGCTGCGCTGCCTCTGCCAAGATTTACAGAGCTGCGCAGCGCCAAGTCTTTGCGCCAAGTGTTTGCTCTCTCCCTCTGTCTCATTGGCTCGCTCTTATTCCCTCTGCTGCTGCTCTGCACTTTTATCTAACGCACACTAGTGCAGCCAAGCAGCCACCGCACGCACACAGCAGCAGCAGCAGCATGTAGCAGCAGCAGCAGCAGTAGCAGAGAGGACGCAGCAGCAGCATGAACAGCCAGCAGCATGCCTGCTCTCTTTCCCTCTCGAAGCCTGAAAAGATAACTGCGCTCGGGGCCTCTCTGCCGCTCTGCTGCTCTCGGCGACAGCGCTGCCGGCTGAACGGCAGAACGGCGTGCGGCGCGCTTTGCTCTTTTATAAGTACAACTTCGTAGATACGTAGATACATTCGAGCTTCATCTGCACTGCCGAACGGTGAACCGTTACTTGACGTTGCGCTGCGGCTGCGCTCAGAACTCGTGCGCGGCAAAAAGCAAATGCAGAAAGCAGATACAACATCTTTAAAAAAAAATATAAAAACTTTAAACTAAAAAACAAAACATACAGGAATTGGAGCTAAAAAACTCTTTGAAAAAAAACTACAAGTGCTAAACAGAAAAAAAAAAAATAAAAATAATATTTTTTTTAAGTTTATTCCTTGGATTACCGCAAACTTACAATTTTTTTTTTTGCTAAACTACCAAAGAAGTGTGATCGCCCAAAGTGTGCTAAGTGTGCTACTAAAAAATTAAAACAAAATATATAAATATATATATTTTTAAAACAAAAAACATACCAACCAAAAAATAGAAAACCAAATAATTTAAAGCTCAAAAAATTGATGTGGGAATGCCGTCGCAACTTTTCGAAAAATAAAAAAAATTCATAAAAATAAAAAACACAAATAAAGGTAATTAACTTCCATCGTGCTTATTTTGGATAATTCTTAAAATTTTTTTGTTTCTGTGTTGAGTGAGTGAGTGATGTTTTTTTAATGGAAAAGCAGTCAAGCCGAAATATAAATGGATTATCTCAAAAGGATAAACAAAATTTAGAAATAGTAACTATAGGACTTGTAGGCTTAACAAATTCAATTAAATCTACCACCTCACCATGACCTGATAAATTACCTTAAAATATTCCACAAAAACTCTAGATAACATTTCAATTTTGGACTGTCCTTCCCCTAATTTTTAACCCATTTTTTTGGGTCAAGTTTTTGACTTCACAGGGTCACAAAATTAACCATGAAAAACCCTTGAACTTTGACACACACGCTTTTGGTTCCAGGGAATTATCATAGGGATGACATTGGATGAAAGTCCCTGTTTATAGGGTTAATTCAGATTGATGATCTGTTTATATGCCTATAGTCCAGGTTGGACTTCCATTCATTGATAAATCCCAGGTGTCATAAAGGTGTGAAATACTTGATTCCGATTTTGGCACCGTCGGGAGTCTTTATCTTCCCCCCACTCCATATATGAGTCATGGCTGAAAACTGAAATCAGCCAACCAAAATGAAACACAAATACATTTAAAGAAATTATATATATTATATAATTTTTGTTGATCGGTTGGTCAGCCTCTCATGGAAGTTTAGGATTTCCGAATGGGCCTCTAAATGCTATAAAAAAAAAAAAAAAACAAAAATAATACAAATTGGAACAACACTAATAGTAATAGCCTTGATAACGGTAAATGTTAATGAGCATGCCCACATTTTTCATTGGGAAAACAGAATAGATAAGCTATATATATATATATATGTGTGTATATATGTTTAGATATTACTACACCTCCATCATAGGCACTTGCAACAATCGCGAATTCTTTTAATTAAAGTTTCATTTGAAAGCGATTTCGATTTCGAATGCATTTTGAGGTTTTTTATTTCTTGTTTATATGGCTTGTATCTGTATCTGTAGGTAGAACTGCATCCACATCTTGGGGATTGTATATCTTTCGCTGATCAGCTGTTTATGGAGCTTTCCCCTCAAGATGCCTTCTAGAATTACGCGACAGTCGAGAGGGTCTGGGTGTCATATTAGTATTTGGGAATGTTATTATTATTTGATCGCTTTTTAATGTTTATCTATAGACTTTCATCGATTGATAGACATCTTAAATAGCTTATAGCCTAACCATTTCTTCTGTTCCTTCTTCAGATACGTCAAAATGCTGGCAGCACCGCAGCAGCAGCAGCACAATACCACCACCAACAACCCAAACACAACTACCACAGAGAACGAGATGGAGCGCCAGAGGCGGGACTCCACCACCTCGGAATCCTCGCTGGAGCACCTGGATTTGGGGCGCACGCCCAAAAAGCTCAGCGCCGTTAGCAGCGGCGGCAGCGGCAGTCTGGTGCTGCAGCCGACGTCAACGCCACACGAAGTAGCGACAGCGACGTCGCGCAAACGTAAGCTCCGCCAGCTCCAACATCATCATCAGGACCTACTCAGTGATGAGGACGAGGAGGAGGACGAAGCGACATCAGGGGTTGGAGCCCGCCCCCACGGTCGTCAAAAGCAGAGGCGCAACGCCTCTGCCTCGGCCAGCATCGTGCTGGACGGCAGCGGCAGCGACGCCAGTTCACTGCGCAAGAAGTTCCGTTTGAATCGCTCAGCAGCAGCAGCTGCAGCAGCGGCGGCTGTCTCCAGTCTCTCGGAATCGGGATTCGTGGACACCACCGCCCACAGTGGCTACTTGGGTAACAACAGCAGCTCAGCGACAGCGACGTCGACGACAGCAGCAGCTGCAACGGCGCAGTCGGCGAGCAGCAGTAACAGTAGCAGCGGCAGCAGCAGTGCCGGATCCGGTGGATCTTCGCCGCAAGGTGGCCTGTGCCTGTCCAGCGGCGAGTCCGGCATTGGGGCGGGGGACGAGCACATGAAGTACGTGTGCCCCATCTGCGAGGTGGTCAGTGCCACGCCCCACGAGTTCACCAATCACATTCGGTGCCACAACTACGCCAACGGGGATACCGAGAACTTCACCTGCCGCATCTGCTCCAAGGTGAGTCAACTACAGTGGTTACTCTACAAGGGGGATAGACTTTATTTTTGAAATAGCTGAAAGGTTTTGAAAGATTTATTAATTTTTTTTTTTAACTTGAAATCATTTTTTAAATATCTTAAATATAAAAATAATTACTAGCAATTAGTTCATTATTACCTAGAGATCACTGTACAGACAGGTGTAGTGGAGTTTCTGTTTATGGACCCCCCACCCCCCTGAAATTACTCACCTGTTCACCCGCTTAACGCTCTCTTTCTCTCTCTCTCTCTCTCTCTCTGCCTCTTGTTTTTGGGGGAACAGGTGCTGTCGTCCGCCTCATCCCTGGACAGACACGTGCTGGTGCACACCGGCGAGCGTCCCTTCAACTGCCGCTACTGCCACCTGACCTTCACCACCAACGGGAACATGCACCGCCACATGCGCACCCACAAGCAGCATCAGGCCAACCAGTCCCAGTCCCAGTCCCATCAGCAGCAGCAGCAGCAGCGACGCCAACAACAGTCACATCCTGCCCAGCAACAGCAGCACCAACAGCTGCAGCAGCAACAGCAGAACCTCCACCAGCAACAGAGCCTCAATCCCGCCCAGCAATCGCTGTCGGGACGGGCGGAGAGCTATGAGAGCGACGCCAGCTGCTCCACAGACGCCTCCAGTGGGCACAGCCGCAGTCGCAGCAGCTCCTCCCTCACCCACAACAACAACAACTCCCAAAAGGCCAACCACAACCACAAGGACATGGAGCTGGACCTGGAGCTGGAGGAGGAGGTGAAGCATCATCAGAACCGTCGCGGGCTCAAGACAACCATAAACAACAATGTCATCGAGAGCGAACACGAGGACGAGGAGGAGGAGCAGGATCACGACGATGTCGATGAGGAGACCGATGTGGCGATGCTGACATCCACTCCCGATGTGGCCACTCTGTTGGCCGGAGCCAGTGGCTCGAGAGCCGCCTCCCGGTCTGTCTCCCCCTCGTCGGCTGCCTCGCCGGCGCTCCTGCTCAGCTGCCCCGCCTGCGGAGCCGGGGACTTCGAGACGCTGCCATCCCTGTGCGACCACCTGGACGCCCGGCACTCGGACATCCCGGCCAAGTGTCGCGATTGTGAGGTGATCTTCGCCAGCCACCGCCAGTTGCAGGCCCATTGCTGTCGCGGCGGAGTAGGACGTCCTGTTGGTGTGGGTCTGCCGCCTCTTATGGGCGCCAGCAGCTCGCCGCTCCACGGTGACGACGATGCCGAGGACGAGGATGACGAGGACGCGGAGCGACGTCGCTTGGAGAAGCAGCGCCTGGCCGACCAGCGCGAGGACTTCTTCCAGCAGCTCTACCTCAAGGGCAAGACCTCCGGCGAACACCCGCCCTCGCCGATCAAGCACGAGCCGGCGGACAGCAAGGACCTGGCCGACATCCAGAGCATCCTGAACATGACCAGCTCCAGCTGCACCAGCAGCTTCCTGCGCAACTTCGAGCAGTCGGTGAACACGCCCAGCTCCAGCCAGTACAGCCTGGACGGGCGCGACCAGGAGGAGGAGGCGCAGGATGCCTTCACCTCGGAGTTCCGGCGGATGAAGTTGCGCGGCGAGTTCCCCTGCAAGCTATGCACCGCCGTATTCCCGAATCTGCGTGCCCTCAAGGGCCACAATCGCGTCCACCTGGGCGCCGTGGGTCCGGCCGGGCCCTTCCGCTGCAACATGTGTCCCTACGCCGTCTGCGACAAGGCCGCCCTGGTGCGGCACATGCGCACCCACAACGGTGATCGCCCATACGAGTGCGCCGTCTGCAACTACGCCTTCACCACCAAGGCCAACTGCGAGAGGCATCTGCGGAACCGGCATGGCAAGACCAGCCGGGAGGAGGTGAAGCGAGCCATCATCTACCATCCGGCGGAGGACGCCGGCTGCGGCGAGGACGGCAAGTCCCGTCTGGGCGAGGATCTGGACCTGAGCTTCCGCTCGATCAGTCCGACTCCCCCGCCACCACCGCCGCCGCTCCCGGAGAGCAGCTCCCAGCTGAAGCACATGCTCCTGGGCGAGAATCAGACAGCCAGTGGAGCTCCCGCTCCCAGCCCCCAGCCTCCGCTGAAGATCCAGGTCAAGAGTCTGGACCAGCTGGTGGACAAGAAGCCCAGCCAGGAGAAGAGCTCGCCCAGCGCCGCCCTGGACTTCAGCATGGACGTGCTGGATCTCAGCAAGAAGCCATCCAGCGGATCGGCGGCCATCACACCGACTCCCACACCGAATCCGGCTCCGCTGGCACCTCCCCCGGGAGTGGCTGGTGCCCCGGACCTGGCCGCCGCTCTGGAGCAGCATCAGTTGCTCCTCGCCCAGCAGCAGCTCTTCGCCGGAGCCGCCGGCGATGCCGCCTCCCAGTATGTCCAGCAATTTTTCCGCAGCCTCATGCTGCAGTCCCAGACTCCGGGCTTCTCGTACCTCTATGGCGCCTTCATGGCCCCGCCGCCGCCGCAGACCAACTCGGAGAAGCCCCCGCCACTGGTGAGCCCGCCCACTCGCGGCTTGAATCCTCTGCCGATGGGCGGTGTGGGCGTGCCAGTGCCTCCGGGCGGACCCGTCAAGATGGTCATCAAAAACGGCGTCCTGATGCCGAAGCAGAAGCAGCGCCGCTACCGCACCGAGCGTCCCTTCGCCTGCGAGCACTGCTCCGCCCGCTTCACTCTCCGCAGCAACATGGAGCGCCACGTGAAGCAGCAGCACCCCCAGTTCTATGCCCAGCGCCAGAGAAGCGGCCACCATGTGATGCGAGGACGTGGCGCCTCCAATGCCGCTGCCGCTGCCGCCGCCGCAGCTGCTGCTGCCGGTATGGGTGTTCCCGGCGTGTCATCCGGTGGAGTCGGCTCTGGATCTCATCACCATCCCGGCCACGGTCACGGACACGGACATGCTCCCATCTCGGAGCAGGTGAAGTACGCCATTCTGGCCCAGCAGCTGAAGGCCCACAAGAACACGGATCTGCTGCAGCAAGCCCTGGCCCACGGATCGAGCAGTGTGTCCGGCAATCCTCTCCTGCACTTCGGCTATCCACTGGCCACTCCGCCGCCCAGCTCTGCGCTGCACAACGGCGGTAGCGGGCAGCCGGGAAACGGGGTGCCCATGGTCTCCATGGATGACGATGAGCCCAAGCTGATCATCGACGAGGATGAGAACGACAACGATGTGGAGGAAGTGGAGGACTTCGAGGAAGATGAAGAGGAGGAGGAGGAGGATGAACCGGAGGATGAGCCCGAGATCATTGCCGACGAGGAGCCACTCCCACACGATGAGGAGGAGGACCAGCCGGAGGAGAAGATGGCGGAGCTGGAACTTCCCAAGCCCCTCTTGGAGCAACTGCCCAACGAGGCGGCCCAAAAGACCGCCGAGACCATCCTGGAGCAGGCCATCAAGGCGGGCAAGCCCGTGACTACGCCCCCGCCTCCGCCAAAGGACCAGCAACTGGAGCAGCTCTCTCCGCCCGCTCCCAACTCTCTGAAGACCATGATTGCCCAGGCCGAGTCCGTGGCCAAGTCCCTCAAGGAGGTGGCCAGTTCGCCGTTCAAGGACGAGTCGCAGGACCTAGTGCCGGTGGCCAAGCTGGTGGACAACGCCACCAGCCAGAACATGAGCTTCAACAGCTACTTCCGGCCCAGCGACGTGGCCAACCACATGGAGCAGAGCGACGAGGAGGGCCTGGTGGCCTCCGGCAGCGCCAGCGAGAGCAACAACAGCGGCACTGAGGACGTCACCAGCAGCTCCTCCGGCAGCGAGCCGAAGAAGAAGTCCGCCTACAGCCTTGCCCCCAACAGGGTGTCCTGCCCGTACTGCCAGCGCATGTTCCCCTGGAGCAGCTCCCTGCGCCGCCACATCCTCACCCACACCGGCCAGAAGCCCTTCAAGTGCTCCCACTGCCCCCTGCTCTTCACCACCAAGAGCAACTGCGACCGCCACCTTCTCCGCAAGCACGGCAACGTCGAGTCCGCCATGTCCGTCTACGTGCCCACCGAGGACGTCAGCGAGCCGATTCCCGTGCCCAAGTCCGTCGAGGAGATCGAGCTGGAGGAGCAGCGCCGTCGTCAGGAGGCCGAGCGAGAGCGTGAACGCGAACTGGAGCGTGCCCGAGAGCGGGAGCTGGAGCGGGAACGCGAACTAGAGCTGGAGCGCGAGCGTGAGCTGGCCGAGAAGGAGAAGGAGCGCGAACGCCAGCAGCTCATCCAGAAGTTGGCTGCCCAGATGGCTGCCGCCGCCGCCGTCGCTGCCGCTACCCCCGGAGCTCCGGGAGTCGTCGCACCTGGCAGTCTGGATGCCCAGGCTGGCGGAGATCTGCCCTACAAGTGCCACCTGTGCGAGGGCTCCTTCGCCGACCGGCTGCAGTGCCTCGAGCACATCAAGCAGGCCCATGCCCACGAGTTCGCCCTGCTCCTCGCCAAGGGCGCCATCGAGAACGAGTCCGTGCTGGGCGAGTCGGCCTCGGGCAATCCCAACCAGCCTCCGCCATCTAGCCAGCAGCCGCACTCCGACGATGAGGGCACCAACGGCGTGATCGGTGGAGCCGGAGGACGTGGCAAGTACCCGGACTACAGCAACCGTAAGGTGATCTGCGCCTTCTGTGTGCGCCGCTTCTGGTCCACCGAGGATCTGCGCCGCCACATGCGCACCCACTCCGGGGAGCGTCCGTTCCAGTGCGAGACCTGCCTCCGGAAGTTCACCCTCAAGCACAGCATGCTCCGGCACATGAAGAAGCACAGTGGACGCGCCCACAACGGCGACGCTCCCGGCTCCGACTGCTCCGACGACGAGCAGGTGAGCAGCAGCCCTCCCGGCACCCCGGCCCCACCCACGGCCACCACGGCCGCCACCAATAACAACAACAGCTGCCACACCAACAACAACAACACAGTGAGCGCCAAGCTGGGCCTGAAGCTGCCCAAGCTGCACGAGCTCCTGGACAAGGCGACGGAGTGGCGGGCCAGCCGGCTGACTGGTGAGCACAAGGAGAACCTGGGCGAGGCCACCGCCCCCTCGGGCTCCAGCACAGATCTGATCGGTAACCTCCTCGGGATCAGCGATCAGGGAATCCTCAACAAGCTGCTGTCCTCCGCCGACGAGGCGGCCAAGCTTCTCGGCGTGGACAACAAATAAGGACTTGAAAGCCATAAGATACTGCTGGGATAACCCCTCTTTTGAAAAAAAAACTACACATATTTCTTAAAAAAAAGAGAATAATATTTAAAAACAAAAAAAACGAGAGTAGAAGAAGCAGCCTTACGTATACCAAAGCTTAAATAGTTTTCAGTAAATCATAGTACTTAAAAAACTACTTAAAAAAACTTAAGGAATAACTTAAAAAAGAGACCCATTTGCAAACACTCCCCTCATATATTTTTTTTAAACTTATTTTAACGGTTTAACCATCAAATCAAAAAACATTTTAAAACACCATTTTTTTTTTGAAGCAACCACTTTTTTTTTAATAGCTATAGGTATTTTTAAATATATATTTTTAAATTTTAAAACTTAAGTAGCAGCAATCGAAAAACAACGAACATTTTTCATGACAACAAACAAGACTTTCACACAAGAAACATAAATTAAAAAAAATTACACAAAAATATATAAACAAAAAACAAGAAAAAAACAAAAAATATGTACATTGAAAGAGGCCTTGAGAAACCGCAGCGTGGCTTAAATATTATTAATTAAGACAACAAACAAAAACTATAAACAAATTGCAAACAAAATTGTAAGTCAAATTATTTGATAAGACTCTAGTTTTTAGACGCATGTTTTTTTTTAAGGATCTTATTTAAAGAAACTCATTCATTGCTGTAGCGCCTACACACACATTATATATTATGATAAATAGCTATTAAATACACAGAAAGCATGATTCTTATATTAATTACAAAGTTAGTGGACTTCTTACAGCAATAACCAAAGCATTTTTAAGATAAACGAAAAAAAAGAAACATAAACTTACCCACTGCATGCCTATAATAAACTATATTTATATACATATGGATACCAGCCTCTATATTATATCAAATGTATACATCAAATACGAAATGGCGTATTTGAATTTTATTTTTAATGTGGCAGCAACAAACTACTGAACAAATTAAACTATGTACTTAGCGTTTATTGAATGTACTTAAAAACAAATTATGAAAAAGTGTACTTAATTGTAAACCCTCAACAACACGACGCAACGAGAATGGATTACAAATTGAATTCAAATAAAATAGCGATGAAAGAAAATATGAAATGGTTTTTATTTCTATAATATTGAGTTTAAATAAAGGAACGGCAAGCTTTCTTGATATTCACAATTTAAATTACCCGCCCATGTTAAGTTACAGCCACCTGTTGCGCTTAACAGAGCGCTGTTGATTCCACTCTTATCGATAGTCTAGCGATAGTTCGCTATTGGGCACTGTTCGTGACTCTATCAGCTGCTTATCGCCCATCCCTGACACTCGGTCGTCGTGTATTTTTGTTTTTCGTTCAAAGATTTTAATTTAATCCATTTTAGTTTCGTGTCAGCTTGAATTGAGTTGAAATTTTGAAACCCTGTACCGGGTCAAATCCATATCAAAATTATCTAAATTCAACTTGTGGCCCATAGAGCCGGACGAGTGCGTGTCGCCAGGGAAACCGATTGGAGTCCAAAACCAATAAAGAGACCAAGAACCAAAATAAATTGTAGAGCGTGTGCGCTTGCAATCTCTGACGAAATCCAGAGATATTTCCAGCAAAAAGAGCAAGCATTTCCAGCCAGGTGAGTAGTCACATTCACAGTGCCCACTCAGCAGTCCCGGTGAGCAGACCTCGCCAGCTTCACTGATAACAACTCAGAAACTAATTATTTATTTTTATTTTTTTGTAAAGAAGTAGCAGCAGCAGCAGTTAAACCATTCCCACATCATGACCAGCGAGGCGAATACACCAGTCCTGCGCAACTGCATCCGGTTGCCGCTGGCAGAGGATGAATTGCTGGAAGTGACCGCCAAGGCCAAGGACTACGCCATCATGCACGGAGCTGCTATGCGATCCAAGACAGCCTTCAGTCCCGACTCCTTGAACGTGAGTACATTCCCTAGCCAAGGTCGAGGTCCTTTTTCATTTCGATTTGTTTGTTTTGAAGTTTGCTCCCTTTGTGCTGGTGCCGTCGTCCTTTCCGCGCAAGGAGTTCGAAAAGGCCGTGGCTTTGCAGCCCATCATCAACCGGCTGATGCACAATGTGGCCCATGACGAAGAGTTTATCACTACGACCCTGGCAGAGACGATAAAAGTGGACGAGTTTACAGCGAATCTGTTTAATATCTACCGCAAGGTTTTGGCTCACGGCTTCACCCAGGTGAGATGCCGTCGGCTGGCAAGCATAACATCACATCATCCATACACCATTCGATCCTGCACCAATGCCATCTAAACCAATCAACCAACCAACCAACATCCTCATCTTATTCATTCCCATTGGGAGCATATCCACAGGCAGCCAGCTAGATTTATTGGGCCCCTCCACCCGCGTTGCAATCTTATCGCCACCCCCTCCAAAATCCATAAATCGCCACACCCCGCAGTCGCAGCCCCAGTCGGTTATAGTTGCTAATCTCGCGTGATTTATTTGGGCATCCTGCGGACTCCTACTTATCGCCGGTTGGCCCAGGTAGCCGCTTGTAAATCCATGTAGGCCATCCGTCCATTCCTGACCCATCAACATAAAAATAGAAATCGAATGCTAAGCCCTTAGCCTCTTGCTCTAAAAAGTCTCTCACTATTTATTATTATTTTTTTTTTAAGACTTGAAGTTGATATTGTAAGGGATAAGTAAATTATAAGACTTCCAATATCAATTTCAATATTATCATTTCTTCTGCTTATTCTCGTTATATATATTTTTTTTTAATCCACTTCACACTAAAAAAAAATAAAATTAAAATAATAAATTCCTAACCCCGCAATTGTAAAAATTATATCGACTACAATCACAATCTGTTGCTCCATTATCCGTCACTCATTGCATCGCTATGCTATCTGAATCGGAAAACCAAAGAAAATATCCCTGGGAATGCTGCGCAGCGACCTAATGCTGGAGTCCGGTTGTCCGGAGCTCTCGCCTCGAGCATTTAGATCAAAGGCTGGTGCAGATGAGGCTACCGGAACTGCTGCTGCTGCTGCTGCTACTATTGCTGTTGATGGGACGGAGATTGGGACTGCTGCAGGTGGCACTGCTGAGGAGAAGAACAAAAAGGAGATGGCGGTGGCGGCGGAGCAAAGGGCGAAGAATGATCGTAAGGATTGCAGGGAGCTGCAGTTGAGCCAGGCCACCAAAGAGCAAAAAATGGATGCAGCAGCGAAGAGTATACAATCGGCGTACTGCTGCTGGAAACAAGTCGAGATCAATACGATAGCTTCGGGCTTTGGCCATTTGGGACCAGCAAGTAAAACCATACAAAGGTGCTGTCCACAGTCCACCACACCACTTCCAAAACCAAAACCAAAAACTCCATTCCATTTCAATCCGAATTCCTCCTTTTTTTCAAAAATAAAATTCCACCAACCATCACATCCAGCAACATTTAAACAATTCGATACTCTATGATCCCACGACCTATGACCTCGATCATCTACATTGCATCGCTTGTTTCCTTCTTCGCTAACACCCCCCAAGCTGCATCCATACACAAATACACTAACACACTAGATCAGGTTAGATTAGATAATCCAGGCTATGTTTTATTTTCAAAAAGTAGTTTCCAAACTTTTTGTGAAATTTTTTCTATAAAATGATCATTATTTTGTGTATTACAGTGTGTTTGTGTATGTCGCTTGTAGTGTGTCCTTTGTATTTTAGCGGTTTTTTGATTTTGTTAGACTATTTCTTAATACTTTTATCTACAAATTGTATATATATATATCCTGTATATATGCCTGAATGTTTTTTTTTCTTTAAATATTTTGTTTCGTCTTGAAAATGTTGCGTAGTCCACCCGCCTACTGCCTACTGCCTACCGCCTCCTGCCTGCTCTGTAACCGATCTGCTCTGCTCCTGCTCCTGCCACAGCTGCTTCTAAAATAATTATACTAGTACCTGCCACCTGCTAACTCAAGCTGCTAAAAAACTAATCGCCATCTCGCTTAAAAGTAGTCTACTTTCCACGTTCCCCGAACCACAGTGATTGTCCTTTTTTTTTTTTAGAGTTCTTGGATAGAAATTAAATCCGCATTGTCAAGGTCGTCTGTCCCCGACCACAAGCCCCCAGGTGGGGCATACCAGTTACCGATAGGGTCTCCAGATAGGAATACTAACAAAAAACAAAAAAAATGATATAGATACGCCCCGTAATTGGTTTGTTTAAAATGAGCGATAAAGTGGAACTACAAGTTGCATTTTCAGTTGAAAAATTATGGATAGCAACCCGAGTTACCAGTCATTATTATGACTATTTGTTGTTTATTTTCTAGAATTTTGGGAAGTAAGCTTATCGTTCCAGACCATAACTTCTCCCCCCCCATGACGAGTTCCGATTTCGAAAAGCAAACACAAAACACATTTCTATTAAATTCTGTTTGAATTAAATGCCACCAGCCATGACGTAAACAATTTTTTCGTATTTAATTTTTTTTTTTTTTAATAGATTAGAACATGTATGATGCAATGGATGGCATGATAAAAATTAGTTTCTGTTAGCAGATAATTGTGAAATCAGGCAGTGGGCTTTAGTTGATTATCTAAAGCACAAAATGTTGAGATTAAAAAAAAATACTTCAATTGTAGTTAGGTACTTTAGTTTAATCTATAGACTTTCTATAAAAAATACAAATTGAGGTTTCCAACCTTAGGGTGAACCTTAATTTGATTCCAGCCTTTAGAACCCCTTTAGATTAGCTGCTGCTGCATTTTTTTTGGGGCCAAGGTAGCACCGTTTCATCGACCATTCTCCATTATTCCTCGATCTCTAATTACAACTCTGCACCCGTTTCATCCCTAGATTAAGACCTACGGGCATACAACTTACTATAAACTATTTTTTAGATATATTATGCTAATATTTATAAATATAATGATGTTTTTTTTTAATATAATTGCTTTTATCGGATAGTTAGTTGTAGTTTTAAGGGCTGACCTAAAAATAAAATAAAAAAAAGGACCTAAAAACAATGCACCTAATGTATATATAATGTATAATGATCATTATTGCAGGCTTATAGCATCGGTCTGTTGCGATCCGACTATATGGCACACGTGTACGAGGACTGTGCGATAAAGCAGGTCGAGATCAACACGGTGGCCTCCAGTTTCGCTGGCATTGCCACCCAATTGGTGCCGCAGCAGAAGTATTAAGCGCTCTTCTCTATCTATCTCTCTCTCTATCTATCTATCTATCTCTCACACACACACAAACACACACACTCGAATGCACAAACACACATTTGCACACCTGTCCCCCCACTCTCCACTCATGCACGAACTGATCCACTGATCTCACCTGTAAAGCAAAAAAAAAACAACAAAAATTGGTATTAACGGTTTCTTTATTTTTTTATAATTTGCATGCGGTTGCATCTCTTTCTATATGCATATATCCGTCCTTTTTCAACCCGCCATTGCTTTACGTTCTTAACAAAAGTTATCTCACCTTTTCCAAAATCCCGCCACCCACCGACCACTAACCCCACTCAAGGTTATGGCCACACTAACCAGCCCCCATCCGACCCAGACCCCACATTTGTTGTTGTTTGTTGCTGTTGTTGTTGGTCCAGTGATTACGAAATAATGCTAATCATCTTTATCTTTCTGCTCCTGCTCCTGCCACTCCCCACCTCTTTCCACCAACGCAGATTTGTACTTAGCGAGCTGGGACACGCGGATAAGCTGAAAAATGTGAGTATTTCCAATATGATACCTGGTACTTGGCATTTTATATTGTAAGGAAACCGATCTATATATTTTTGAAGGTATTCTGCATAAGAATCGGTTGAGAAGTGGCAAAGATATAGCTATCTTCCTGGGCCACATAGGGAAATCCTGGATTTTACAGGGGACCCCCCACAAAAATGTGAAAAATTTCGAAAAAATATTTTGTTGCCAGGTTTTGATGCAGATCGATGGAGAATCGATCCACAAACGTTTTGAGGTATTCCTCTCTAGAATCGGTTGAGAATTGACAAAGATATAGCTATCTTCCTGGGCCACATAGGGAAATCCTGGATTTTACAGGGGACCCCCCAGAAAAATATGAAAAATTTCGAAAAAATAGTTTATTGCCAGATTTTAATGCAGATCGATGGAGAATCGCTCCACAAATGTTTTGAGGTATTCCTCTCTAGAATCGGTTGAGAATTGGCAAAGATATAGCTATCTTCCTGGGCCACATAGGGAAATCCTGGATTTTACAGTAGACCCCCCAGAAAAATATGAAAAATTTCGAAAAATTATTTTGTTGCCAGATTTTAATGCAGATCGATGGAGAATCGATCCACAAATGTTTTGAGGTATTCCTCTCTAGAATCGGTTGAGAATTGGCAAAGATATAGCTATCTTCCTGGGCCACATAGGGAAATCCTGGATTTTGCAGGGCCTCCCCCACAAAAATATGAAAAATTTCGAAAAAATATTTTGTTGCCAGATTTTGATGCAGATCGATAAAGAATCGATCCACAAACGTTTTGAGGTATTCCTCTCTAGAATCGGTTGAGAATTGGCAAAGATATAGCTATCTTCCTGGGCCACATAGGGAAATCCTGAATTTTACAGGGGACCCCCCACAAAAATTTGAAAAATTTCGAAAAAATATTTTGTAGCCAGATTTTAATGCAGATCGATGGAGAATCGATCCACAAACGTTTTGAGGTATTCCTCTCTAGAATCGGTTGAGAATTGGCAAAGATATAGCTATCTTCCTGGGCCACATAGGGAAGTCCTGGATTTTACAGGGGACTCCCCAGAAAAATGTGAAAAATTGCGAAATTTTTAGTAAATATTAGTTTATTGTCAACTGTGTTTTTAAATTATTAGTGTTTTTATTAAATTTGAATAATTTTTTATATTCTGTCTTGAACAGATGCCCCAAAACAACGCCCTGGCTGGACTCTGCGACGGAATGGTCAAGGCCTGGGACATCTACGCCCGACCCAACGCTGTGATCCTGTTCATCATCGAGGATGTGTCGTACAACATCTGCGATCAGCGATTCCACGAGTTCTACATCCGCGAGACCTATCCGCACATCAAGGTCCTGCGTCGCACCCTCAGCGATGTCCACCGCGAAGGAAAACTGGGCCTGAACAAGGAGCTGCTGCTGTAAGAGATTAAAAATTCCTTTGACTTCAAATTTCTAGCCTAATCTTCATCTTCAAGGGGTCAGCAAGAGGTGGCCGTGATCTATTTCCGTGCTGGCTACGAACCAGGGCACTATCACTCGCAGGCGGAGTGGGATGCCCGCTACCTCATGGAGACCTCTTTGGCCATCAAGTGCCCATCGATCCATTACCATCTGGCGGGCACGAAAAAGGTTCAGCAGGCTCTGGCCCAGCCGGCGGTACTGGAACGTTTCATCAACGATCCCGAGGAAATCAAGGCCGTGGGCAAGATCTTTACCGGATTGTATTCGTTGGACGACAACGAGGCGGGCAATGCCTCCTACGAGATGGCATTGAAGACACCGGAGAAGTTTGTCCTGAAGCCGCAGCGTGAGGGTGGTGGCAACAATGTCTACGGTGTTGATATTCCGGATGCCCTGAAGGTGAGGTGTACTTTACTCCTGTGGTTAGACTATAAAATAATGAAGCCTATTTTTCCATAGCGCATGTCTCGTGTGGAACGCTCTGCTTGGATCCTAATGGACCTGATCCATCCACCACTCACCAAGGGCTATATGGTGCGTCCCGGGGCCGAGATGCCGCCGCAGATCGTGGATATGGTCTCCGAGCTGGGCATCTTTGGAGTGGTGATCGGCGATGCGGATCACATTGTGCACAACTACCAGGCGGGTCACATGCTCCGGACCAAGCTGTCCACCGCCAACGAGGGCGGTGTAGCGGCCGGTTTAGGTGCTCTGGACAGTCCCTATCTGATCGATAGCGACGATGAAGAGGAGCAGTAGGACCTGTACTGGTGTGATGGGGACACAGATAGCGGTGATCCCAATCCGGCATTCCACCATGTGGCCTCAATTGTGTATAAAGATTCATTTTTTTGTAGAGTGTGTTGTACATTATTTTTTTTTACTTTATCTCGATTGCAATAAACCAACCGTAAAGCTAGTAAATCCTTTAAGATTCAAGGCTTGGTTTCTAAAACACTTTAATAATTGTTTAATAATTATAATAACTATCACCAGGGGCTATGTTAAAAGATTATGGTACTGTGTGAAGTCTTCACTACCGTATGTACTGACGGTATGTGGCGTCCATCACACGATCAACAACATTGTCTTCACTACCGTATGTACTGACGGTATGTGGCGTCCATCACACGATCCACAAGTTTGTCGATAGGATGCACGATCAGTGGTATGCTAGCGAGGCCCACCAGGGTGGGTACAGTCTTGAGTAAAGCAACAGGGGCACGCCTCATCGCAAGGCGGGTGGCCCAGGTAATCCTTTAAAAAGTATGGAAAAAAGATAATTATCCAGCTAACATAGGAGCTATAAAGGGGCACTTACCGATTAATAACTAGACCGGGAATCGTTACAGAGGCTAGCATCTGCCAGGAAAAAACATCACCGCCCTTGACAAGCACCTCCCGTGTGGGGGCACCGTTCATCCGGAGACGCAGCGACTTGTCGAACGTATCTGTGCAAACGTATCCGATGGCCATTCCATAGGATGCAGCTACAAGTGATTTAGACACCAGCGGTCTAAATGCCTCCCCAATTTCGTTGCTATAACCTTTAATTAAAGGTTATGACGTCAGTCGGAATATATTATTGGGATCTTAACTACTCACCCATATACCGTATAAAACTATCCCGAAATATATCCATATCCGGAGGAAGCTCTCTTTGAAAAGAAGTAACATCTTTTAGGGGAGGATCTGGGTTCGGTTGAGTATTGTTTTGTTCTGACATTTTATAATGTTCCAGGCACTCTTATATTTTTGATTTAAATAACAGTTAAGTAATTCCTCACTTTGTTTTTCCAAGCAGCTGATTTTGGCAGTGTTGGCTATTTTTTGCAGCTTTTAGCAACACTTTAAAGCTTATTTTATAACAGCGATTATGATAATAATACTAACTAAAATAAAACATAAAAACGAAGTTGGTTTAACTAAAATTCAAGCTGTAAAATATTACAGAACTTTTTCATGTTTTTAAAGCGTTTTTTATATACTTTCTGGTAATTAAGAATGTTTAATAAATATCTTGTATTTTTTAATAAAATATATTTAATTTTAAGTTAAAGAAAGTGCACAATTTTTAATTAATACATAAGAAATTTAAAAATCCCGCCACAGCTCTTTAGAACAACATTTTTAGCCCACTTTTGTTTACGAACCACGGTCACACTGGCAAATAACAAAAAAATACAAGACGTCGTCATTCGTGTTGGAATTCCACCAAAATAGTTAAGTTTTCGTTTTTGTTTCAACATTTGTGGGAACACCAGGAGCACTTAGGAACGATCGCCTGGATTTCGGATCACAACAGCCAGCCAAAAGGTGACTAATCCTCCAGAACACAACCCTATCACCTCTTTTTTTTTTTTTTGCTGTCGCAATTTGTTTTTGTCAATGCCGCCGCCGCCGCAGCCGCGAGCATTAGTCATGCTCAGAAATTCGATTTTGTTCCCCAGCACTGCGTCACCGAAGGACTTTGCCTGGATATCTCAAGGATTGGGTAACCCCTATCATAAATATCCGGAAATTCGAAGTGGGAGATGAAGCTTAGACAGCGAATGATTCGATTGGACGCTGGCTTGCTAGGGAGGGGCTTAATACTTGAGGGAATACAGTGGCTATAGACTATAAAGGAAGTATCTTAAGATGGCTCGGGAGTACGAGGATAACGGAACTCAGCGCAATGTAGATTAGTACCTTTTCAAAACCAACTCGATGGCATTGTTTTCCAAACCCTTACTTAGTTAATGTTTACTGTAGCTACTAACTTTAGTTAGTTTTGGATTTTAAAAAACATTTACACTGAACCATGAATATCCCGCCCTTTCATCTACAAACCTAATCACATGATGACGTCACTTTCACTATCAAAGAAGCAAGGCTTGAAATTATAATACATTAATTAATAAAATTCCTTAAATTCCAGCATTATGGCAGCCGGAACCACACTACAGAAGGCCATCGATTTGGTGACCAAGGCCACCGAGGAGGATCGCAACAAGAACTATGCAGAGGCATTGCGTCTTTACGAACACGGCGTGGAGTACTTCCTGCACACCATCAAATGTAAGTAATCTTGGAGGCACTTCCATCCTTCAGAGACTTTAATTATCCTCCCAACTACGCAGATGAAGCGCAGGGCGAGAAGGCCAAGGAATCGATCCGGGCCAAGTGCCTGCAGTATCTGGACAGGGCCGAGAAGCTTAAGGAGTACCTGAAGAAGGGCAAAAAGAAACCGATCAAGGAGGGAGGGGAGTCCAGCTCCAAGGAGGACAAGGACAAGAAGAGCGACAGCGACGATGAGGACGGCGATGATCCAGAGAAGAAGAAACTGCAGAGCAAGCTGGAGGACGCCATTGTGATTGAGAAGCCAAAGGTGCAATGGTCCGATGTCGCCGGCTTGGATGCTGCCAAAGAGGCACTGAAGGAGGCTGTCATCCTGCCCATCAAATTCCCGCAGCTCTTCACCGGCAAGCGTATACCGTGGAAGGGCATCCTGCTGTTCGGACCGCCCGGTACCGGTAAATCCTATCTGGCCAAGGCCGTCGCCACAGAGGCCAATCGGTCCACATTCTTCTCGGTGTCCAGCTCCGATCTGATGTCCAAATGGCTGGGCGAGTCCGAGAAGCTGGTCAAGAATCTCTTCGAGCTGGCCCGACAGCACAAGCCCTCGATCATCTTCATTGACGAGATCGATTCGATGTGCTCGGCCCGTTCGGACAACGAGAATGACAGTGTGCGTCGCATCAAGACCGAGTTTCTGGTACAGATGCAGGGCGTGGGCAATGATACGGACGGCATTCTGGTCCTGGGCGCCACCAATATCCCGTGGGTTCTCGACTCGGCCATCAGACGTCGCTTTGAGAAACGTATCTACATTCCGCTACCGGAGCCGCATGCCCGCCTTGTCATGTTCAAGATACACTTGGGCAACACCACGCACGTACTCACCGAGCAGGATCTCAAGGAATTGGCCGGCAAGACCGAAGGGTAATTGGTTCACTCTTAAGATGGTTTATCTCTATGGAAGCTAAATGGTTGTCCTTATTTTATAGTTACTCCGGCGCTGATATATCGATTGTGGTACGCGATGCCTTGATGGAACCAGTACGAAAAGTCCAAACGGCCACGCATTTCAAACGGGTCACCGGACCCAGTCCAACGAATAAGGATGAGATTGTCAATGATCTGCTGGTGCCCTGCTCGCCCGGCGACGAGGGTGCCGTCGAGATGAACTGGATGGATGTGCCCAGTGATAAACTCTTTGAACCGCCTGTAACCATGGTAGGATATTTATGGGAGTTTCTTTTCCCAAAACGAACAGTCTCTAAAGCTTATTTCTTTTTCTATAGCGCGACATGCTGAAGTCCTTGTCGCGTACGAAACCCACTGTGAACGAGGATGATCTTAAGAAGCTGCGCAAATTCACAGAGGACTTTGGCCAAGAGGGCTAGATGCCAGATCCACGCCAGAAACCGCCCTTCAGCACCACCAGCTAATTCAAATTGTTGCCTATTACATAAATTCAAACACGTTTTTACCTTCTGGCTCTCCTTAAACTCAGTTTTTTTTTTATTTTACTTTATATATATATATGTATACATGCAAAATATGGTTAAAAAAAAAGAAAAAGAAGAGAAACCAATGTAATTCTGGATGGAGAGTATTAGAGGATGAGGAGGAGGAGGGATTGTTGTAATCACAAAGTCTATGTATTTTTGTACTCTAATTGTTAAGCTGTAGAACCCGAAACCGAAACCTATACCGATACCGATACTGAAACCGATATGCAATATGTGTCTGCGCTTGCGCAAAGTCTTGCCACAGATAGATCAGATCAGGAGGAGGAGGAGGAGGAGGCGGTGTGGAGTGCGAGTGCGAGTAGCAGTTGGAAGGAGTTAAGCTAAACCAAGTCAGGCCAACCAAAACCTATTTAAAAATTGTAACGTACGAGTAATAAAATTCAGATTGTATACACATAGAATGCCAATTGCGAGTGAATCGACTTGGGGAATACCCTCGCCGCTACTAACTGACCCCATTTGATGGTGGGGTATCGTCCAGAAAGAGAACGAATTACAGACACAGAGCCAGACAGAGATGGAGAGTAAAAAGAATGTGCCACTTTTGCCGTATGCCCTACATGCTGGATATGTCTATGGCCGATAAGATCTTTCCACCGACTGGGGGCCCGAAATTAACGGACATGCTACGTGCTGTGTGGGCGGAAATGTACAGTGGGCCTTGCGCTGATTTTTTTGGATATAATTATTTATAGATTATACTTTTTTTATTCTTCATAAAAATTAGTTTTATTTTAATTAGGGTTGTCACAAAAATTAATAAATAAATGCCTAATGATTGCATACATATGTAAAAAAAATATTATTTGAAAGCCCTTTTTTATTGGAGACGCCGGGAATTGAACCCGGGACCTCTCACATGCGAAGCGAGCGCTCTGCCTCTGAGCTACGTCCCCTTGAAAGAACCCCAAATGTTTCTAAAATATAAGTAAACTTAAATGTTTAAAATTAAACAGATTAATTAAATATATATTTTTTTTTAATTTTTAAAATAATATCTAAATACTATCTTGATGAAAACATTCCACTGTGCATGGCGATTTAAGATCGGTGGAGTCTTCGGCTTGGAGCTCGGCTCTGGCTTCGGCTGCTCCGGTGGGGGTTGGGCTCAGAGCCCGGCTGGAAAGCATGCTTTATGCTTTTCAGTTGAGCTCCAGCCGCAACGGCTTCAGGTTCGATATCCGGTCATCGGTCCGCGCTGTTCTATTTAATATCTACCGCTCTTTGGCGGTCGGACATTCGCAGTTCCGTTACGTGAGTGCAGCGTATCTCTGCCGTCTGCATTGCACAAATAAAAATAAGAAACAAAATCCAAAAGATACAAAGATACATTTCTCGGTTTGCTTTTGCCTTTTGGCTTTGCGCAACCTTTCGCAGCGGCAAGCGTGAAAAGTGAGATACAAGATACAAAAAAATAAATATTTAATACAAAAAAAAGTGCGTATTTGTTGTGATTTGTTTTTTTTTTCTTGTTTTGTTATCATTTTTTTTTCAATGTGCATTTTAAGGGCTTGGCCTGGTCTTTGTTTTTATATTTTAGGAAAATAAAAACCTAGTTTTAATATTTATGTATATTTTAAAAAACTTTATAGTTTCTTTAGTTTCTTCTTGAATATCAAAACTTTTAAGAAAAATGTTTAATATGCTAGTTTCAAGTTTTTATTTTAATTTATAATTTTTTCTTAGAGTTCCTAGTGTTTCTTTCAAAGGATATCTTACATAAAAGCGTAGTATCCTTTATTTTTTTTTAGTAAAACATCATTGAACTGGTCATAAAAAATATATTTAAATTTTTTTCCTGTGAATTTGTTGTTGTTGTTTTTGTTGTTGGGGCTCTGGTGAAGCGCAACTTTCACGCGCTTCAAGTGAAACCGTGAGCCGGGTCCGAAATAAGCGAAATGAAGAAGAAGCTGCCCCAGACGCCGCACAGCAGCCACAAAAAAAAATACATATATACATAAAATATATATATATATATATTAAACTATTGTATATATATTTTTTATGTTTTGTTTTGGCTACTGTTATTTTTTTCTGTATTTTGTTTTATGTGTCAGTCGCGTAGTTTTGCGAAACTATTTCAAAAATGCATATTTCTTGCGGCTCAAATGTGTCCAAGTGACTTGAATTATGTGCATTAATTTATGTGCATTTCGCTGGCAATTACAGAAGTAGTTAATCATTACATTTTTTTTTTTTTTTGCTGCACTTTATACATATATGTACAACATATAGTATGTATTATGCACACCTTTCGATTAAACTTGTTCGCAGAGCCATCGACACCTGAAAAACTAAAAAATCATGCTGACATTGACACGAATTGTCGTCGCCAGCAGCAAACAGCAACAGCAACAGCAAAAAAAAAAAAACAAGCAACTCACCAACAAACAAAACAAAAAGCCAAATCATACAGTTTAAAGTTGAAACCCAACAACACACTTCACAATTAAAGTGCATAAAATTCCAACCAATGTCAAAAAGACGCCAACACAATGAAATATTTGAATTAGTAGCTCTTCAAGATTTCTCTATTTTCTGAGAGGGTTTTGTTTTTTTGTCAAGTGCATAAAATTTATTGATATGTTATTTAAATTTTCAATTTAATAGTAAATATATATCGGAGCTAGAGCGACTTGCATCTTGTAGATAAACAAAACTACAAGTCATTTGATTGTTGCCTTGGCTGATGCAGGCTTGAGCCACCTGTCGGGGCTGGGGAACAAGGTCGTTTACCACCACGCCATATTATACCATATTATCAAATGCAAATGGGCATTATGTCTGCTAAATGCTGGAAAATTTCCTCAAATTATTAACCAGCAATTTGTTTGATCGCTCTTCGACCATAATGAGCATTTTTAAATTCGTTTACCCTTGTGATTTTTTAGTTTTTTTCAAGTTTACATCATATTTAAAAAAAAGCTTAATAATAGTACATGTAATTACCAGAGAAAAAGAGTCCATAAAACGAGTTCAAGCTAATTAAATTTCTTTTTGTTCTTGTGGCCTCTAATTAAAAGAGAAGAGATTATTTTTAATCGGTTCTTTTAATAGCGGCCTCTGCAATGGAAAGCCATAATGACAGAGTTCTAGAATCTAGATCCTAGACATTATGATTTTCTTAATATTTTTATGGTATTAGTTGTATAATTTTTTTTATTTCAAGACCATGAGTTACAAGACTACTATTTACAAAGAACTACTATTTTGTTTTTATTGTCATCTGGTTAGTGTCATTGGGTAACTGGGCCAGAAGGTTTCATAAGCCAAGAAATGATAGAGCAGTTGCTGATTAGGTCAGCCAGCCGGCTCCAGCCATGAGCTGTGAACCATAACTGGCAACTTGATGCTGTCAGAAAAGCGGGATCTATGGAGCCATATACATATCTATTCCCCTATTCCCCTACCCCGAAACTCCAAAAAAAAACTGTGTCAACTATCTATGTAAAGCCCAACATTGCATGCAATTGCTGCCACATTGTTGCACTGTATACCGTTTCCAAACTGATTTATGGCTTATTGTTTTTTTTTTTTTTAGTTTGTGTTCTGCATTGGTAATGAGTTCTTTTTTTTTTACTATATACTTGCCACTAATTGCCTGTTGCAAGTAAGAAATAGATAGATAACTAAACACAACCGACGAGAGCGGAAATTTTATGCGCTGCTGGTTTTCATGATATTTCTTCGCCTCGAATTGGATCGGCTTCCTCCCTTTTTTTTTTGAACTTTTTTTTAGCAGAGTTGGTCGTAACAAACAGGAAACAACTACAAGCGATGCGAAAATTGGCCAAGGAAATTTTGTAAACATATTTTTTGGGGTTTTTTTTCTCTCTAAAGTTGTACTTTGAAAGACAGCGATTGGACATTTTGTGGCAAGTTCGTTGCCTAAGTCTTTCGTTTTGGCAAGTGACGTTGCGACGAAAATCAAAAGGCAAGTCAGGCTTTTGTGTCGTGAGTTGAGTTTGGAATTAAAATAAAAGGTTTTTGGTTTTAAAATTAAAAATTAAATTTTTATTTTAATATATTTTTAGTTTTTTTTTTTTAATTTTTATTACTAAAGACCATAAAATCCAATAGTTTTGTGAAATCCGACTGTAGGAACCTATAAATCATTTGTAGGATTTCTTCATCACCTGTACGATTTCTTGCCGGAATTCTCCATAGAGACGATGGAGAGTGAAGTGGAGTCCATAGAGTAATAATAATAAAGACTGCCTCTATTGCGCTGAGCTTTGTTTTTATTTCTGTCATGTCGTTGGCTTGACAAATCAATCAAATCGCTTCATGCGAATTTCGATTGCACAAAAAAATGAAAAAATAAAACAACAGCGAAGACAATGCATTGGTATTATACTTGGTTGGGGTCTAAGGGGGATTTGGCAATGTTGAGTGACCATTTCCATTTCCATTGTCCGCCATACGTTTGGCTCACGTCCAGAGAGCCTAATGAGACGAATGAATGGGACAGTTGGACTGACAGACTGGCGGACTGACGGACACGCGGACAGACTGAACGGACAGTTCAGGCAGAAGGTAGAAAATACCTGAGACTTTTGCGGCGATTTTCTTTGGCATGGTTCGGTTTTCTCAATCGATTTGTTGACTTTCCCAGCCAGTTCTCAGATCTTCTCACTTTTTATACACTGTTATTTAAATGGGGGGCCGGTAGAGGCTTAGAAAGGTATTAATAAAGGGGAATCTTAAGGAACCTTTAAAGCTTAATTCGACTCTAGTCCCTTCTTGTTGGGTTTTGTTTTTTATACCCTTGCAGAGGGTATTATAATTTTGTCCAAAAGTGTGCAACGCAGTGAAGGAGACATCTCCGACCCTATAAAGTATATATATTCTTGATCAGGATCACCTCCTGAGTTGATATGAGCATGTCCGTCTGTCCGTCTGTCCGTCTGTCCGTCTGTCTGTTTCTACGCAAACTAGTCTCTCAGTTTTAAAGCTATCGTCTTGAAACTTTGCACACACCCTTCTTTCCTTTGCACGCAGTATATAAGTCGGAACGGCCGGGATCGGCCGACTATATCCTATAGCTGCCATATAACTGATTGATCGGAAATGGTATAACTTTGGTGTTTTTAGAGTTAGAGAGTTCAAATTTGACATGAGAGCTATTTTTGGCAAAATAATACGACATGCCAAATTTCATAAGGATCGGCCGACTATATCCTATAGCTGCCATATAACTCAACGATCGGAAATGACCCAACTTTTGTGTTTTTGAAGATAGAAAGCTGGAATTTAGTACAGACTCTATTTTTGGTTAGTTGATCCAACCTACCAAATTTCATTAGGATCGGCCGACTATATCCTATAGCTGCCATATAACTGAACGATCGGAAATGACCCAACTTTTGTGTTTTTGAAGATAGAAAGCTGGAACTTGGTACAGATTATATTTTGATCCATCCTACCAAATTTCATAAGGATCGGCCAACTATATCCGATGTTTGCGATATATATCCGGTTTTAGCTGCAAGGGTATATAAACTTCGGCTCCGCCCGAAGTTAGCTTTCCTTTCTTGTTTTATTTAAACATTTTTCTATATAGTTTTTCTCACAGTGCTCTGATCAGAGCCACTCGTTCTGTGTAATGAGCTGAATTAGCCGCCAAACGCGAAAATGAGCAGCGAAAAGCGTCAGAGCCGCCAAATTGGGTTAATCTGTTTGAAAGTGGAAGCACTGGCCGGTAGAGCCACCAAAACCAAAACCACCAACCACTTTTAACTTCATCTTTGGCTTCAGAAAGTCTCCCCGAGTCTGCCCCAAGAAGTCTCCCCATTACCTATTGCGTTACTTTCCATTTTGATGCTGACGCCTGTGATGTTTGTCGCTGCTTTCTCAGATATACAATATTTTTTTCTTTTACCTTTGTTTTTCTTCATTTCTTTCTCTTCATTTTACTTCAGTCACCTGTCAAGGTGGCTTCTTCGTTTCTATTCTTTAACGGTACTCGCATTTTAATTTTACTTTTCATCGGATGTTCACACGAAGTGGGGTCGCGAACAAAGGGTCTTGAATCTCGAGATAATGACCGCGGAATTGGATCGCAGTTAATGAAGATGATGATTAGTTTTGACGGAGCAGGTGTGGGGGGGATAGATATTAGATAGATGAGGCTTTTTATTGACAGGTAAAAATTAATTATCAACGGATATTTGCTGAAAAATTAAATGATTTATGAGGAGCTTGTTAGGAGAAGTATTTAAAATGAAAGTACATAAAATATAAGCTAGAGAGACTTTTTAGACTTTATACTAACATATACTTGATGTTTTGGGGATAAAAAAAGGATGCCAGAGACTTTTATCCTTAACAAATCAAAAAAAATAGAAGATATAGTCGTCTGATAATAGTTCAAACTTTGATATCTTGTATGAAACTAAGGATCTTCTTTTGATAGTTTGAACCTAAATATAAGTTTAAAGCAGCAGAGTTCTTTAAGTGTTAGTTCCTTTTAAAGTCTAGAAATAATAATACTCTAAATACCCTCTGTTAGGGTATAAAATAAAAACCACAAAATGTATTTTTTATAAAACCAAAATATGTTAATTTTCCATTGATTAATAAAAAGGTTTTTAAAACTCAATCAAGTCGGTTAGTCATAATAGTTTCAAGAAAAGTCTTCAATAAAAAAGTTTAATTTATGAAAGGAAGCTAAAGGAATGCAAAACTTTGTATTTTAAATAAAATTCATTAGTTTCTCAGAAGTCTGTTTTATGTGGTTTTATTTTAATCAATTACCTTTACCATTTTCTATCTAAACCCAAGCCAGAATCTCAAAACATTAATTAATTAATTGGCTTTAAGTTATTGGCCAACTTTTATAGTTGTTTTTAAGCAACTACACTGCAATTGCAATGTGTTAATTATAATTAACAAAAACAAAAAAAAAACGATGACAAAACACTTTCGTGGACAAATAGATACAAATGTATCTGGGCATCTCTTGCACAATCTTGGATGCTAATTGATAGATCACGAAAACTGAAAACCAACGAAAGTGAAATGATGTTACTTGTGGTTTTATGCTTTGACTTTTGTGAATCGATCGGGAAGACTGTTTAGGTTTTTGGTTATGGTTACGGTTATAGGTTTACTCAGGTTTCGGTGTCAGTTTTTTATTTTTGTGGTTTTTTCGTTCAAAGGTTTTCACTTTCGTTTGTCACATCGCCTCCACTGAGTCACGCCCATTTCACACTATATTGGCTTTTTTGTTGACTGGTTGTTTGGTCTTTTTTTTTTTTAGTTTTTTGTCTCATACTATTTAGCTGCTGATTTTGAGTAAATTAGCCAAAAGTCAACAAACGGCAATATGTCCGTTTGGTCGGCGTGTTTGTTTATTCAGCTATTGTTTGGTTTTTTTTTTTTTTTTACTCACCGCCTATTGACCCAAATGTGCGGCGGCCAAAAGTGGTCGAGCTGGATTCGGATTTTTTTTTGCTACGCCAGAATGCTCCAAGTCCGAGTCCGAGTCGGAGACGGAGTCAAGTGTAAGGTCAATGGCCAGAAACAAACAGACCAAGAGACAATGTTCAAGATGGGAGGAGACAGGCTGCAAGAGACAAGAGACACCAACGGAGACAAGAGACAACGGCCAGACGCACATGCGCAACATCCTGTTCGGGCGGCACTGCAACCGGCCTATTATACAACGGCACTGGTAGTAGCTCTGCACTGAAAGAAAAATATTTAACAAATTTAAGGGGCTTTTAAAATAGTAATATGATTTTAAATAAACTTTGTATACCATTTTTAGAGAGAAATCTTTAGGGAATGATGACTTTTTAAGGCTTTTTACTAGACTATATGATACACGGTATTTATTATAGTTAAAATATATATTCTTATTAGTATGTATGTCTATATGGTATATGTTATATACATTTCAGTTCTCTCTTCTTACTTTTGATCTCTTGAATGCATTTATTTCTTAACGAGTACCGGGTATTAATATTCACAAAATCGAAGCACCATCGAATGGAATACCTTCTCATTTAATGAATACTATTTATTATATTTATGTTTCTTAAGGAAACTCTGTTATTAAATATGTAGGTCTTAACATTATTATAAACTAAATATTTGAAATACCTTTATTAAGTACTTTTTTATTTAAATATTCAACACTAAGAACTACATATCACCCTAAAAAAAGAAAGGCTTTTCCTGTTTACTTTCCCCCCCAGGTCCCAGGTTCGAGCCCTGATTCGGGCAAACCTTTTATTTTATTTATTTTTTTATTATTTAATTACATTTTTATTATTATCTATATTATTTTAAGATTATAAACCATATTTTTTCGGCTCAGTGCCTTCTGTTTAAGCCGTTTAAACTCACCAGAGTGTTTTTGATTTTCTGTTTTGTTTGTGATTGCAGACGACTGATCGCCAGCCATCAATCAGGCCATCAATCAGTCAATGCCGCTTGTCGCAAATTGGAGCTGAAGTCGGAGTCTGGGCGTATGTGGCTCTGGAGGTTGAGTTTCACCCTTCTCGGAGAAAGCCATATGTATATAAACCGATATAAATGCCTTACCTGATGCTCTGCCTTGCACATAATTCAATCAAGTAGTAATCAGCAATCGAGGATCGAAGCTTTGGAGATTCCACCGAGGCATTTTTTTTGTTTTTGTTGTTTTGGAGACAGTTTTGGAGTGTCTGCCACTATTTTTACAATTTTTGTTTTTTTTTTTTTGTAACTTTAAAAGTCAGTCAGTGAGTCAGTCATAGTTATAGTCACGATTCCGTAGCCGAAGCCACCATCTCGTCTTGGTTTTGGTTTTGGTTTTGGCTCGGCTGGCTTTTGGCTTTAACTTGTCGCCCGGCAGGTTCACAAATAAGTGAAAGTGAATTTGTTTATTGTGTATATTTTGCTATTACCAAAGCAAAAAAAAACAATAACAACAATAATAAAAAAAAAAGACACACATAACACTGACTACCATCGAGCAATGTTCACTGGATCTTCAACAAAAAAACTAAAAGGAGAAATATAATAGAAAGATCTCGGCAATTTAATCAATGAAGATCGTTGTAGAACAGCGGAAACATGTCGACTGCCAGCCAAGTGATTTATCTTCTCTTTCTTCTGATATTCCACACGGCCTCTGGAAATGGAAATGAGAAAAGTGAGTATACGCCCCGTGGGCTCCATTAACTAATTGCCAGACATTAACTAATTTACTTAGCGCTCAACAAAGGAGGGGGTACTACACTACACACACCATACTTGAAAACACTTTCATGTGGGTGGTTATTAGAGGGGGATGGGGGGTGGAGGGGTAGCTGTAGCTGTCTGGCAATTGAGAAGACGATCAGCGAACCACTTCACGGCACAGATTGCACAATGGTCCGGGGCCTTTGTGGGGCTTTCACGGGTTTATTTTTTGTGATATTTACACATGAAAAAATTAGGTATAATATGGGTCATTTGGTGGATTTTATTGGGCTTAATATTATATTATTTATTAGGGTTTTTATTAACAAAAAATAAAGGTTATCTAGCTGGGAAGCTGTAGGAACTGCAAAGGATCTATGTGTCTTTTAAGCTGCATATTTCTTCGAGTGTCTTTTTGACCCTCCTCCAGACTACACTCACAATTGAGATTAATTCATCCTTGAGGCCATTCCAAGTGATACTATATACCCTTTGATTTAATTTAAAATTTTAAAATAAAATATATGTATATCCGTTTCCTTGACAACCTTTAGACTTTTAAGAGCTATCCTAGTAGGCCTTGGGTTTACGGTTTTTGAAGCATTGGAGTTTATATTTCAGAGTTTAGACACTCCCTTCGGTGTAGCCGGAATGGCCTTAGGTGTAAAAGCCCTAGGCTCCGAACCCGGGGTCGTGTGCCTCCTGTCTGTGGGGGGGATCGAGTCCGGGTCCGATGGTCTATAGTGATGTGATGTAAATATGTCATTATCGTGAGTGTGTGTCTGTCAAATGTTGTGATTTGTCTCTCTGGGTCTATCCTCCTCGTCTATAGTTACTGTCCATGTCCTCGTCCATAAGCGGATCCGTGTATACCGGGTTCTGGGTATCTGGGGCTTTCAAGGCGCATTTCGGTATTTTGAATCATCTAACAATTTTTTTCCCCTTTTTTTTTCGAAATATATTTATTAAAATATATTAAAAATTCTTAGGGTTACTATTTCCTCCATTACCAAACTGGGCGGCGTGTGCGTAAAGATATTTTAGTTATTTTAAAAACGCAATCACGCTCCAACGATTTATTATAAAAAAAAAAAAATACAAAAAACACTCCTATGTGGTTATGTCATCCGCATGGCGTGCATTTTGAATGGTTTGGAGGAAAACGTAAGACGGAAAATTAAATTTAAAATAATTCACGCGTTGTCATTAAAGAAATTACAAACAGTTGGCGGTTTGTCACTAAATCAGTAGAGGGTAGAGGGTTTTTTTTTAAATATTTTTTTTATGGTCCATAAGAAAGGCTTTAAAAAGGCCCTCAACTTCTCTTTAGATTCTATAGCTCATATATTTTTTAAGCTTTTTTTTTCTGCCTTTTTATTTTGAATAATTATAGAACCACAAAACCCACCGAATACCCATCCATATCAGTATCAGTAATGTCTAATGTGTCAGTCGGAATAAGAACGTGATTTTCATTCAAATTGTTGAATTTCTTTCTTAATTTCTTTTTTTAACGACTCGGGAATCTCTTAAAAAATAATTGTGTGTTTTTTTTTTTAATTTATTTATAGCTCATGCCTCCCAGGAAGTCTCTACTGTGACCTCATCTCCACCTTCCTATGCCAATTTCACGGAATTATCAAAGGCAGTGGAGGATTCCATCAAAGAGTTCGAGGAGCGGCAAAAGGAACGCCAGCGGCCAGGACACACAAGGACTCGCCGAGCTGTGAAGCGAGTGTGCTATGGCGAACTGGGCTGTTTTGAGGACTCGGGTCCTTTTGCCTACCTGGAGATGCTGCCATCCGCCCCGGAGGAGATCAACACAAAGTTCTACTTCTATTCCACCCGCCAGCGCTCAGATCGTCCTCTGATGGAGTTGTCCTTTCTGAATATGACGAGTGCTTTCCGCGGGAAACGAGACGCGGAAAATAGCACCAGTTCGCCCGAGGGAAGTGGTCGCTCCTCGGGATCTGGTTCGGCATCTGGCTCTGCAGGAAGCCAGAACTTTACCACAGAAAGACCCACTAGCCAGAAGAAACCCTCAACACCGTCGATTGAGGATCTGGAGGGCTTTGACGAGCTCTCTGTTAGGGTCATAGTCCATGGCTTTGGCTCGGCCTGTCCGCATGTCTGGATTTATGAAATGAAAACGGCTCTAATGGCGGTGGTGAGTTGGGAATTTTTAATAATTTTAATGACTTTAAGTAGTTTTAAACTAAATATTAGTACTTATATTATAAAAAGAAGATGCTATTTTAACTGAGAAGTTGGTGTAGGGCTTTAGGCCTTAGATCATCAACCCTTTGGGTAAAAGGTTCGAAACTGCCCTGAGGCCAAGATGAATTTTTATTTTATTTATTTTTTTAATTCCCCCGTTTAATATTTTTTTCCAAATTTCCAGGAGGACTGCATCGTGATCTGTGTGGACTGGGAGAATGGAGCCACCTTTCCCAACTATGTGAGGGCGGCGGCCAATACACGTCTGGTGGGAAAGCAGCTGGCCATGCTCCTGCGGAATCTCCAGCAGCACAAGGGCCTGGATCTGATGAGGACCCACATCATTGGCTTCAGTTTGGGGGCTCATGTGTCGGGATTTGCGGGCGCCGAGTTGCCCGGACTCTCGAGGATTACGGGCCTAGATCCGGCCGGACCCCTGTTCGAGGCCCAACATCCCAAGGTGCGACTGGACAGCAGTGATGCGGAATTCGTGGATGTGATCCACTCGAATGGCGAGAATCTGATACTGGGTGGACTCGGCTCCTGGCAGCCCATGGGCCATGTGGACTACTATCCGAATGGAGGACGTGTCCAGACCGGGTGCTCCAATCTGTTTGTGGGAGCTGTAACAGATTTTATTTGGTGTAAGATGTCCTTAATTAATGAAGTTATTTTTTTTATGAAAAAATATTAACTAATTATTTCGCCACACAGCTGCCCAGGCGGCGGAGGACGAGGAGGGACGATCCTTGTGCAATCATCGACGTGCCTATAAGTTCTTCATCGACTCGGTGGCACCTCGATGCCTGTTTCCGGCCTTTCCCTGCGCCAGTTACGACGACTTCCTCAAGGGCCGCTGCTTTCCCTGCGCCCAGGACGACGAGGATCTGGCCGAGGGTGTGCCTCGCTGCGGCAACATGGGCTACTATGCCGATCGCTCCACCGGTAGGGGTCAACTCTACCTACTGACCCGCGAGGAGGAGCCCTTCTGCGCCCACCAGTTCCAACTGCAGATCTTCAATTCCTTCAACGACCTGCCACTCCGTACCATCGGCCGCCTGGAGGCCATTCTCGAGGGCGATGGTGGTCTCAACGAGACCTTCGAGATATCCGAGTAAGTATTCCTTGTCCAGCATTGTCCTTCGATTTTGAAAAATTTTTTTTTTTCAGGAAAGACGACGCCGAGTTCTTTGCCGGCGACATCGTCTCCAAGATCATCGTCCCCCACCCGGCTCTGGGCTTCCCCACCACCCTCAGCCTGCACTACAAGTCGTACAGCGGGTGGCTGAGCAAGGGACTGCCCCACTGGGACATCGACAAGGTGGTGCTCACGGACAGCTTCGGCCGCAGCCACTCGCTCTGTCGTCCCTCCACCAAGCTGAGCAGCGGCAGTCCGGTGCGATTGCGCCTCCAGGCCGGAAACTGTGAGTTGGACAACCAGGAGGACTACGGAGCCTACACCACACAGCCACCGGGTCAGAATGGCGGAGGAACTGCAAGCGGAGGGGGAGCAGGATCAGGAGGTGCTACTGTCTCCCCCACGGATGTCCCCGATTCCAGTGTCCAGGAGTCGGCGGTGGATGGCGTGGAGACGGTGAAGCAGCGCAAGGACATCTTCAACTTGGGCACCAGCTTCAAGCTGGCCCAGAACCAGACCTATCCCTTGGGCCAGGACGATGAGTTGCCGTGGCAGCCGATCCTCGTCGGCAACTCGCTGGACAATGAAACCGCCGAGGCAGCCGAGTCCAGTCGCAGCTTGTCCGATTCCCCCGGAGAGATCTTTGAGCCCGTCCTCAAGGATCGCCGCTTGGCGGTGAATAAGGGACGGAATCTCCAGGACTATTCGGGAGATGCCAGAGGCACTTCCGGATCTGCTGCCGTTTCCACTCGACCGGAAATCGTGGAGCCCGTCCTGAAGGCCACAACGCCGCGCGTTAAACAGGGCAAGGACTTGGACCTGGGACAGGATCAGCCCGGGCAGGTGACAGCCACACCGCCCAAGATGATGGCCCAAATGGGTACGGGCCGTTCGCCGGATCCGGATGAGCCGCAGACAGTGCAGCTGCTGCCCTTCCGCTTGGGGGAATTACTCCAAAAAGCCGAGCGCTACGCCCGGGAAACCCTATTGCCCTTGATATCCGTCCAGGCTCCCAGATTTTTTGGCTTCAATGTGACACCCCACGACCGGGAGGCAGTGCGTCCGGGTGAGTCCCGCAAGCCCCGGTACATTCCACGCTACGAGGAGTCTGCCTTTCTGAATGCCAGCAGCTCGTCCAGGCGGCGCTCCAAGGCAAAGGCCTCCCGACGATCGTCGGTTGTCCAGCAGCAGAGGAATCTCTTCCGGTTGATGCGGGCCAGGTCCCAGAAGCAGGACCCTGCAGCTCCCATCCCCGACAGAGACAGCGAGGAGAAGACCAAGGAGCCGGAAGGGAAGCAAAATGATTTCAATTATTATACCAATATGCTGCAAACGGAATCCAGGTCGATGCGTCCTGAAAATCCGGAATACAGGCCCGTCTTCATAGATCTTCCCACCTATAGGCCGCCAACTTCCGGTTCGGCGGCTGCTGGTGCTTCCGTCTCCACACCCTTGGCAGCAGCATCCGTTTCCGCCGCGGCTTCCGTTTCGAAGGCCCGAAGACGCGGCAGATCCTCACAACTGATTCCCTGATGTCCAGAACTCCATGAAACTCATAGCTCTCCCGCCAAAGGGGATGAACACTTTGTGATATGCACACCAGATCGTGGCTATGGCCCCCCGAAACATCATCCCATGATGTAATCCATCATTACCTGAAACACACACACACACAACCAATCCAATCCTCACCTGCTTGGAAGAGCACTGTAAATATCCGAAACGAAAACAAAGATATAGAAATGGAATTTCGAAATGCTGGCAACACGCATAGAATATAGTTTTAAGTTTATGTTTATAATGTGAGACAAAATAAAAAATAATTATATTTAATACAGTCGAGGGTCTCGACTTTAAGATACTAGAACTGGAGTGGTGTTTTGTTTTAAAAGTGGGGGAACTATGGGTGTTCCCATGTGCATATCTTTCTTAAAGCTCTGCTCTATATCTGCTCTATAAAAGTGAAATATAAACCAACATTGTGCCGAAGATGTTTAAGTTTTTATTTCAAAAATAAATGAAATAAAAAAAAATGAATTAATTAAATAAATAACGCCCTCCTCCTCGATTCTCAAAGGTCGCACTTAAGCTAGCCTGAAAATTTCAACCCACCATATATATTTGGAAAATTATTGTTTATTTTGATTATTGTTTGTTGCTCCTTTCATTGCATAACATTAACATTTCTTAAATATAATTTTAAATTTTTCGAATTTTTCCTAGAGGTACCCCTACAAAATTGAGGGTTTTCGCAGTTTCCCCACTTTTGCTCCTTCCGATGGCCATAGCTCTTCCAATTTGTATCCGATCAGGAAACAAAGTACCATTTAGTAATCAGGGAACTCAAAAGCTACTTTCCTCATTCAAAACTTTGCCCTAATATCGTTTTGAAATTTTTCGAATTTTTTCCTAGGGGTACCCCTACAAAATTGAGGGTTTTCCAAGTCTCCCCACTTTTGCTCAGTCCGATGGCCATAGCTCTGCCAATTTGTATCCGATCAGGAAACAAAGTACCATTTAGTAATCAGGGAACTCAAAAGCTACTTTCCTCATTCAAAACTTTGCCCTAATATCATTTTGAAATTTTTCGAATTTTTTCCTAGGGGTACCCCTACAAAATTGAGGGTTTTCCAAGTCTCCCCACTTTTGCTCAGTCCGATGGCCATAGCTCTGCCAATTTGTATCCGATCAGAAAACAAAGTACCATTTAGTAATCAGGGAACTCAAAAGCTACTTTCCTCATTCAAAACATTGCCCTAGCATCGTTTTGAAATTTTTCGAATTTTTTCCTAGGGGTACCCCTACAAAATTGAGGGTTTTCCAAGTCTCCCCACTTTTGCTCCTTCCGATGGCCATAGCTCTTCCAATTTGTATCCGATCAGGAAACAAAGTACCATTTAGTAATCAGGGAACTCAAAAGCTACTTTCCTCATTCAAAACATTGCCCCAATATCGTTTTTAAATTTTTCGAATTTTTTCCTAGGAGTACCCCTACAAAATTGAGGGTTTTCCAAGTCTCCCCACTTTTGCTCAGTCCGATGGCCATAGCTCTGCCAATTTGTATCCGATCAGGAAACAAAGTACCATTTAGTAATCAGGGAACTCAAAAGCTACTTTCCTCATTCAAAACATTGCCCTAATATCGTTTTTAAATTTTTCGAATTTTTTCCTAGGGGTACCCCTACAAAATTGAGGGTTTTCGCAGTTTCCCCACTTTTGCTCCTTCCGATGGCCATAGCTCTTCCAATTTGTATCCGATCAGGAAACAAAGTACCATTTAGTAATCAGGGAACTCAAAAGCTACTTTCCTCATTCAAAACTTTGCCCTAATATCATTTTGAAATTTTTCGAATTTTTTCCTAGGGGTACCCCTACAAAATTGAGGGTTTTCCAAGTCTCCCCACTTTTGCTCCTTCCGATGGCCATAGCTCTTCCAATTTGTATCCGATCAGGAAACAAAGTACCATTTAGTAATCAGGGAACTCAAAAGCTACTTTCCTCATTCAAAACATTGCCCCAATATCGTTTTTAAATTTTTCGAATTTTTTCCTAGGAGTACCCCTACAAAATTGAGGGTTTTCCAAGTCTCCCCACTTTTGCTCAGTCCGATGGCCATAGCTCTGCCAATTTGTATCCGATCAGGAAACAAAGTACCATTTAGTAATCAGGGAACTCAAAAGCTACTTTCCTCATTCAAAACATTGCCCTAATATCGTTTTTAAATTTTTCGAATTTTTTCCTAGGGGTACCCCTACAAAATTGAGGGTTTTCGCAGTTTCCCCACTTTTGCTCCTTCCGATGGCCATAGCTCTTCCAATTTGTATCCGATCAGGAAACAAAGTACCATTTAGTAATCAGGGAACTCAAAAGCTACTTTCCTCATTCAAAACTTTGCCCTAATATCATTTTGAAATTTTTCGAATTTTTTCCTAGGGGTACCCCTACAAAATTGAGGGTTTTCCAAGTCTCCCCACTTTTGCTCCTTCCGATGGCCATAGCTCTTCCAATTTGTATCCGATCAGGAAACAAAGTACCATTTAGTAATCAGGGAACTCAAAAGCTACTTTCCTCATTCAAAACATTGCCCTAATATCGTTTTTAAATTTTTCGAATTTTTTCCTAGGGGTACCCCTACAAAATTGAGGGTTTTCGCAGTTTCCCCACTTTTGCTCCTTCCGATGGCCATAGCTCTTCCAATTTGTATCCGATCAGGAAACAAAGTACCATTTAGTAATCAGGGAACTCAAAAGCTACTTTCCTCATTCAAAACTTTGCCCTAATATCATTTTGAAATTTTTCGAATTTTTTCCTAGGGGTACCCCTACAAAATTGAGGGTTTTCCAAGTCTCCCCACTTTTGCTCAGTCCGATGGCCATAGCTCTTCCAATATGTATCCGATCAGGAAACAAAGTACCATTTAGTAATCAGGGAACTCAAAAGCACCTTTCCTCATTCAAAACATTGCCCTAATCTGGTTTTGAAATTTTTCGAATTTTTTCCTAGGAGTACCCCTACAAAATTGAGGGTTTTCGCAGTCTCCCCACTTTTGCTCAGTCCGATGGCCATAGCTCTTCCAATATGTATCCGATCAGGAAACAAAGTACCATTTAGTAATCAGGGAACTCAAAAGCACCTTTCCTCATTTAAAACATTGCCCTAATATCATTTTTAAATTTTTCGAATTTTTTCCTAGGAGTACCCCTACAAAATTGAGGGTTTTCCAAGTCTCCCCACTTTTGCTCCTTCCGATGGCCATAGCTCTTCCAATTTGTATCCGATCAGGAAACAAAGTACCATTTAGTAATCAGGGAACTCAAAAGCTACTTTCCTCATTCAAAACTTTGCCCTAATATCGTTTTGAAATTTTTCGAATTTTTTCCTAGGGGTACCCCTACAAAATTGAGGGTTTTCCAAGTCTCCCCACTTTTGCTCAGTCCGATGGCCATAGCTCTTCCAATATGTATCCGATCAGGAAACAAAGTACCATTTAGTAATCAGGGAACTCAAAAGCTACTTTCCTCATTCAAAACATTGCCCTAACATCGTTTTGAAATTTTGCAAATTTTTTCCTAGGGGTACCCCTACAAAATTGAGGGTTTTCGCAGTTTTCCCACTTTTGCTCAGTCCGATGGCCATAGCTCTTCCAATTTGTATCCGATCAGGAACAAAGTACCATCTATTAATCATCTCTACAAGAATATCCATTTTTTATTTAAAACAGCTTATATAACATTTTCGGAATATTTCCTATGGGTACAAGCTACAAGAACCTCCAATTCTTAAAAATCGTTCCTTAATTTTTCATTTGTTCCATTTCTAAAATTTTCCTGTTTATTTTTAAGTATATTTGTAACACTTTTATTTGAAACACTGAACTAAACTCAAAAGCCGAAAAATATATGTGTTTTAGGAAAACAAAAATACAGAATGGCAATTTACAGCAACGTTGGGATTCGATCTGGCGTCTCATCCGAATCTCACTTCTTGGAGCGCCCTCGCTTCTTGGGCGGCACATTGGCTTCGTTCGAACCTGGAAGTGGGGACAGTGTTAGAGGGTCAAGTTTGAAGGATGGAGTACACGATTCCTTACCTTCGGAGATGGGGGGCGTGCGCAATGATCTCTGGGACGGAGCCGATGACTCGGCAGCTTCCGCCTCGCTCTTCTTCACGCGCTGGATTCGGAGACGCAGTTGCCGGGGTGCGGAGGTGCCAGGAGATGGTGGATCTGTTTTGTCGGTCTTATCGCTCTTGTCACTTAGCTCGGAGGCCCGTCGCCTGGTTGTGCGTCGCAGCCGGGGCTTCTCCTCCTCCTCCGGCTCTGGCTCCGGCGGTTCTTCTTCCTCCACCTTGCTGTTCTTCCGGGATCGGACGGCACGGCGAGTACCCCGGACTGGGGTTGTTGTGATCGCCGGGCTGGGCGGCTCACTGATGCCGCGACGCAGGCGCGGTGCCGGATTCTGGACATCGGAGAGCAGCGAGGTGGCCCGCTTGGAACGCGCCATCACGCCGGATCCGGGGGCAGGGGCATCCGAGTCGATGCTGAGTCGCGTGCGCGATCTGGTGCGCGGCAGGGAGGGCGTGTCCGGCGAGCCCTCATCGATGACCTCCAGGAGATGCTTGTGTTGGACGGGGCGACGCCTGGGCGTCGACACGGCGTCAGAGCTGCGCAGACGCAGCTTTCGGGCGGACACCGGGGGCGTCTGCACGGCGGGACTCTCCGTGGGAATGGAAGTGCTGCGTCGGGCACGCAGAGTCCGCGTCGAAGTCGGGATGGCTGGTGTGCGGTCGTCATCCTCGGACATAAAGCTCTGCTTGGAGTCCTCTTCCTGAGCGGGACGGGGATCTGGAGTTGCTCTATCTTTGGCCTTTTGCTTGGATGTGTCCTTGGAGGACTTTTTCTTGGTCTTCTGCTCTGCTTTGATGGGCTCTACAGGAACTACCAGCACGCAGTCGTCTTCTGAGTCCTCTTCTTCTTGGATCACTTCCAGTGTCATATCGTGCTTGTTCCCATGAGAGTCCTCGATTTCCATCTTCTCCTCATCTGTAAGCACCAGGACAAGCTCTTGCTCCTCGTCATCCTCCTCATTATCGACCACCATCTCATCCTCTTTTTCTTCCTCCTGAACTTTCTCCTCCTCCTCTTGTTGAATCACCGTCTGGACTTCTAGATTCTCTATAGCCGGTTGTTCTTCCTCATCTTCGACTATAATCTCATTCTCATAATGGACCTCTGGTTCGGTCTCCACTACTGGCTGCACCTTCTCCAGGACTACCTTTTCCTCCTCATCCAAGACCACCATCTCCTCCTCGATCTGTGCCGGCGCCTGTTTGGTTTCAGTGAAGGACACTGTGGCCACGGAATCGTTGCTGGATGCCGGCTCCTCTGCTACTGTCACTGGCACCGTCACCACCTCTCCCACATCCACATTCACGGACGAGGACTTCACCTTGTCTGGTTCCCTGTCCTTGCGAGACTCACTGTCGCTGTCCAGCACTATGGTGTCCGCCACCACAGAATCACTGTTGGCAGTGGCGCCCAGCGAGAGCGAGGGACACGATCCGGCCACCGCCTCCTCCTGACACTCATCCTTGAAGGCGAAGAGCTCGGCGCTGCTGCAGGCCGCCGGCTGCTCCGGACGTGCTACGTATCCGCGCACTTCCGTACCATCCAGCGCGATCACGCAGTCGTCCTCGTAGTCCTCCTCGGCCTCCTCTACGGAACCCTTGGTGGTGTCCAGATCGTCGACCGTTTCCAGGCTGTTGGCCCGATACAGCGACCCATCCTCGCCAGCACCGATCGGCACCGAGACGTTGGAGGCGCTGGAATGGTACGAAACGATGGAGCCCGTCTCCGTGGTGAACAGCGGATTGTCGATGTCCTCCTGGGTGGGGCGCATAGGATCGACATAGGTGGACCGATGATGGTCATAGGATGAGAGCTCGGATGACTCTTCGCTGCTCAAACTGTAGGTTGGCGAGTAGAGTGGCTCCTGGACGGGCGCCTCGGAGCTAGCCATGAATGGTATCTGGTAATTGGCCTCGGTGGTGCTTGCCCTCTCCTGATCCTGTTCCGCTGTCTGCTCCTCTTGCTGCATCTCGGCTGCTATTGACTCCTCCAGCTCCAGCACCTCCTCCTCCAGCTCTTCACGCGGTTCCTCCGCCTGCTCACGCTCCTGTTCACGAGGCTCCAAAGAAGTCACATCGTAGGTGGACATGCCAAGGGTCGTGTCCATCATTTGGAGCGGCTGGCCCTGTGCACGCGACTGCGGCATAGACCATTCGGAGCTTGCCGCCGTCAACGCGGCAGTTGTCTCCGGAATCAGATCGGTGGACTCCATGTCGCCGCAGATGGTGGTGCGTTCGGAAATCTTAACGCCACTGCTGGTGGAGGCGAGTCCGCCGGAAAACAGATGCATCTGCGAGTGGGTCTCGTACATCTTGGAGGAGCAAATGGTTGGCACGAACTGCGATTGCGACGACGTCTGAGAGGCCTGGACTGTGGCGAAGCTGCCGAAACCGCTGCTCTCACTGCCGTTCCCGTTTCCGTTCCCATTCCGGCCCTGAAAGAGGGAGGAGCGCGGCTGAGGTCCGCGTGGCGGGCCCATGATCCTGGGCGACGCTTCCGCCACCACTTCCGACTGATTCGCCAGCGAGACATTCGCCGAGGCCATCGGGGACAGGAACTCGTCCTCTGACTCACTGTTTTCGGTGGCCTGCGGGTCGCTTCTGGACTCTATGGCCATGATGATCTCGTCCGTTTCCTCCTCCTCCGTCTCCGGCACCTCTTCCTTCGATTCGGCGTCCTCATCCACCGGCTCCTCGCCATCCACTTCCATGGAGCCATCCAGACGCAGCGGAATCGGCGGCATGAAACGGAATCGCTTCGTTCCCGACAGCTTCGTGGACGTGGCCACGAGCGGAGTGCCGCCCAAGGATTTGATGGCTGGGCGCGGCTTGAGGACTGCCACCGGTGAGCTGCTGCCCTGCCGGTTCGTGGACTGGCGCGACTGCACGAAGGATGGTGGCTGCAGAAGTCGGCTCACCGAGTCCGTTTCGGACTCCGGCTTCTGGGCTGGCGACTTTCCCAGGATTTTGTTGACGTGACCGCGCATATCCTCCACTAGCTGCTCGCCCAGCAGTCGCCGCCGCTTCCTCGGCTGTATGGTGACCTCGTCTCTGCGGTGGCGCTCCTCCCGCTGCAGCTCCTCCTGCTCGCGCTGTCGCTTCTCCGCCACCTGGTGGAGCACTGGCTTTACGACACGACGCCGCCGGGGCTGTTCCGACAGGCCGTATTGTGCGCGCCGCAGGAAGGGGATGTTGCTGTGCCCCTTGTTGGTCGCTACGGACAGCCCAGGAGCGGGCAAACCGGATGCCAACTCGTCGTAGCGCGTGGCCCAGTGGGCGCTGAGGGCCGAGCACTGGAAGATGCCGCCCACCTCGCCGCTGGCGTTCTGCTTGACGAGTTGGCAGCTAAACGGTTCCGGATTGCCCCAGTTTCGGCTGGGCACTTGATTCATTCTGTCCAGCTTGCCGCGAATCTGGAAATAGGTGCCGGCTATGTTCTGTGCCACCGGAGCCATCGTGGAGCGGTACGCCGAGATGATGGTGCTGGAGGAGTCGTCCTCGCGCTGTCGCTCGTCCGCCACCTCGTCCATGAAGGACACTGCCTCAATATACTTGCTCTTCTGCAGCAGCAGGATCAGCTGGACGCACTCCGTCTGCCGCGATCGGCACTTGCGCAGCAGCCGGTAGACAAGTCGCTCCTCCGGCTCGCGCAGGCAGAGCTCGGCCAGCACCTTGAATCGCCGGTTGTCGATGCAGTGCTGGAAGAATCGCTCCAACAGCGGTTGGGTCTCTTCCTCGTCGTAGAGCCGGGCCATGTGGAAGGCCTCGGGGATGCTTTCGTTGGCCAGGAGGATGCGCAGATGCAGCCAGACGTCCACTGGGCCCGGCGGCTGACTCACCACACGCATGGCAGCCTCGGGGGCTCCAGCATCCAGCAGAGTCTCTAGCAGCAGCCTCGACTGCCACTCCTCGTAGCCAGTGATCGGAGTGGCAGCTTCGTACAGCTCCCTAACGCATTCCTGGAAAGATCAAAGAGCCATCAGCCTATGTCCTGGGGTCTAATCTTCCTGAAAAACTCACCTCAAAGTCACCATGATCCAGAAACCAGAAGGAGCGCACCGACAACACCAGATGATCGCTGATCTGGAAGGCACCCTGGAACCGCAACCACAGCTTCGGAGCGGCGAGATCCATCAGAAAGTAGAGGACGAGGGCGTGCTTTCGGTCTGTCTGGGTGTCGGGGTTGAGCATCAAGTAGAGGAGCGACTGTAGCGTCTCCGGCGGATAGGCATTCGACAACCCAGTGCGCTTGCCGAGAGCGTCTATGTAAAGGGTTCGCTTGTTTTTCCGGAGATCAGCATAGGATCGACGCAGGCGGACAAGTACCGACTCCCGCTGGGCATTGTTCTCCATGTGCTGGCCCTCCGGCAGCAGGGCCTGCTCTATGAACCAGTAGAGGACTCGCTGGTACATCAGAACAGTCTGGAGAGCCCGCTTGTTGGTCTCACATTCCATCAGGATGCTGGGTGGCATGCTACGATTGCCCTGCTCCAGGATGTAGGTCTGCAGGCGCAGGAGTTCACGAAGCTGGGACGAGAGGGCCTGGTATTCGCGGCGCTCGCGCTCATCCAGGGAATAGCCACCATAGTCGAAGATGCCCTGGCAGAGCTCCGAGCAGTGGGCCTTAATGAGCCCGGCACGGCGCACAATCCAATTGGTGAGCGTGGAGAGGGAGAGCTGGGTGGAGTCCAGCGTATTGCACAGGAAACTGCCGTCCAGCCAGCTGCGGGCGCAGTCGTTCAGCAAGGCCACGCACTTGTGTTCCAAAGCCACCGACAAGATCTCATCATACATGGCTGCCTTGGACACCGTGGCGTCCGGATGCAGCTCGCTAAACTGTGGCATCAGACGCAGGCGGACAATCTGCTCATGGTAGGGCTGTGGATTCAAAAACAACGTGGCCCTTTCCCAGCGCAGAGCGTTCAGGAATCGATGCTGGACTCCATCCTGGGCATAGTACCGGCAACCAGTAGACGTTAGCAACGAACAATCTGCGAGAGAAAATTATAAAGTGACCCATAAAGCCTCTAGAGCCACCGCCACTTACCGAAAGTTAAAGATTCCGGATAAAAGTGCTCGTCGAAGCGGTGCAAGGAGATGAAGTGCAAGATGGTGTTAGGGCGCAGCTCCAGAGCCAGGCCCTTGGGCAGTCCGCTCAAAATGTAGCCGGCCAGGTAATGTGGAGTCTCGCGATGTCGCACACTGGGCGGCATCTCGTCCTTGTACCACTGGTTGATGTCGAACAGCACCAGTTTGTTGCGCCGCTCGGCGTGCGAGTGCCAGCTTAGAATGGCCAGCAGTGTGCCGTTGTCGCCGGCGAAGCTGAAGGTGGAGGCCGTGGTGCAGCCAATGATGGAGCATTTTCCTTGGTCGAACACTTGCTGGTTGCGCAAGAGGCTCGAATGGAAACCCTGCAAACCAAGAAGTTTTAGTGGGTATTTGAGGAAGAAGACGATATGGGACTTGCCTGGAATCGATAACCTTCACCGTCGCTGGTCATATGGGAGCGTCTGTAGCTCACCGAGTGCAGCTGCAGGCTAAGCCTGTCCGAGCTTAGGTACATAGCGCAGACATAGAAGCATGGCTTCGGGTCGTCGGGCGGCAGAATGCAGCAGATACGTTCAACGGAAACGTCTCTCTCGGGTGGCGCTCGCAGCACGGTGGTGAGATGAAAGTCAACCAGGTCATAGATCAGAATGGTGCCGTCCTCCAGGCCGGCTGCGAAACCGGGGGCAAATCTTATGCTCGCCAAGCAACGGATGCCGATTCGAGCAACTGCATCAGAGAGACAATGAGCTAAGCAAGAAGCCGACATGGGTTACAACTCACCGTCCACCTCAACAGCCAAATGGGCATCTCGGGAGCGGCACTCGTCCAGCAGAGAATCGATACGCATCACAGAACCCACACACGGAAGGCGGAAAACCTCAGCGGATGGATCGGCCTCTGATCCGCGGATGCAGCGATTGCGGGTCTGCAACAGATGTTTGCAGTTAATGTCCAGCAGAAGGACGAGGCCCTCCTCGGAGGCCACGGCCAAGCAGCCATCAAAGCGGGAGAGGTGCGTTCCCTGGCACAGCCGGTCATCGAGGAAGACGAGGGCGCTGCAATAGAAGCTGTCCAGATCGAAGCGGCGCAGTACCTGGTCGAAGGCGACCGAGTATATGATCAGCTGTGTCCTAGCCGCGGAACACTGCTGTGGCCGGCTATTGCCAGCACTCCAAACCTCTAGGCTGATGGCCACCAGACTGGGTACATCCACTTGCCCCGGGAACATCTCTTCCACGGCCTGGATGCTGCAACGCACATCCTCCTGACCGGGCCGGTCCTCGCTCCAAAATGTGTGTCGAGCCACACTCTCGCCAGTGGCGGTGGCGCACACCAACATGGTGGCCTCGTTGGAGTACTTACATGTCACCCATCCCCATTTTCCGCCGCGCAGATAGCCCCCTATGTGTTCAGCTGCTGGGTGGAAAAATATATATTCATGTATGTCTGTCTGTGTATGCACCAAGGAGCTAACATACCCGATTCCTGACCATGGCCAGGAACTGCCCGCTCCGGAAATGCCGTGGTCCGGCTTCCGTCCAACTCCACTTCGTGCCACTGCATGCCTGCCCAAATTATACTAGATCGCGTTCATAGGCAGCGTTATCAAGGAATATTTTTATGAGAATACGATTCTGTTCGGAGCTATATGTCGTGTGACTGCGTAGATGTGTGAGTCGCTTCGTTTTGAAATGTGTTGCCGGTTGTTTTTGTTGTTGCTGAGTTTAGAGTTTTGTCGGTGTTGGGAAGCTTTAAATGAGAAGTCCGCAAATTTCGTGAGCTAGTGTTGCATAACGATGAAGGACGAGTTGTAGAGCTGAGAAAATATCGATACAGTCGATAGTTTTTTTTTCAGCCAATAGATCCGTTATTAAAAGAATTTTTAAATTTTTTTATGGCTGTTTTATGTAATATACAATCAATTTCATTTCTTTATTTTTTTTTTGTGATTTAATTTCAATAAATCTTAAAGAAATAAATAATATTTGGTATAATCGATTGAATTGATGTTTTTTTTTTCTAAAATATCGTAACGAATCAAAGTTCGACAAGTGGCAAGGCGATGGGAAAGCATGAAACAGGCCTGGCATCGCCAAGGCATTGCAAAAATATCGCGCGAATTTCATAAGCCATTTTACCTGTTTGTTAGTTGTCAGTCAATACCGACACATATCCAAATGAGTTTGAACAAACTACACCCCGAATTACTCACTTATAAAATAGTAATAAAATAAATCACAAAATTTGCACATCTCACCGACATCGCGTGCCATCTGGCAACATCCGCGAGGCGGCTGTCAACCCTGCCCGTTTGCGATTTGCTGCACATTGTTCTAACGACCAGCCGGAAAGGAAAGGAAAACCATTTCCGTGGGCCACTTGAATGCGATTCAAATGTGAGACCCTCGACGCCGAATGCTAAGTTCCCTGGCATTGGCGCAACCCAAAGCAATCCACCGGAGACACTAAGAGCCACAACTAGAGCACTCAGCAGACCGCACTCGGCAAACCACACTTCGCACAGCCACACGCACACCCTAACATCCTCACCCTCACCCACATACGGCTGCCCCCCCCCGCCCCACACCCCTAATCGAAAGAAAAACGTTGTCTGGCTGGCTATAGCTAAAACCGCATTGGGCAGCGGCAAGGAAGGGGGCACGGAATCCGAAGATCCGAGGAAGAAGCGACCGGGCAAGCGAGCGGTAAGTGGCTGGAGCACATGCCTGCGCATCCACCCTCTCAGTATACCTATCCCTCGGCAGAGAGCCATCAGCTAGCCATGGCCCAGCACGTAGCCGGCGGAGGAGGAGGAGGCACCGAGGCTCTGGCCGCGGAACTTGCCAAGGCGGTGGACCTCATAATGCACCCACTAACCCAGCAGCAGGCACGTCTGGAGGCCTACATGGCCTGTGAACGTTTCAAAGAGGAGTCGCCGCTTTGCGCTCAGGTGGGCCTCTTCCTGGCCAGCTCGCCCCAGTCCAACCAACAGGTGCGCCATTTCGGGCTGCAGCTAATCGAGTACACAATTAAGTTTCGCTGGAACTGCATTACGCACGAGGAGAAGGTTTATATCAAGGACAACGCCATCAAGATGCTGAACGCGGGCGTAGGCCCAGCGGAGGATCGCACACTCTTGCCGACCAAGGACGCCTTGTCGCGGATTATCGTCGAGATGATCAAGCGCGAGTGGCCGCAACAGTGGTCCGACTTGTTGCCGGAACTGAGCCAGGCCTGTACCAAGGGCGAGGCCCAGACAGAGCTGGTGCTGCTCGTGTTCCTGCGACTGGTGGAGGATGTGGCGCTGCTGCAGACGATCGAGTCGAACCAGCGCCGCAAGGATATGTACCAGGCACTGAACAACAACATGAACGACATCTTTGAGTTTTTTCTGCGGCTCGTGGAGCAGCACGTGACCGCGTTTCGCGAGACGACGCAACTGGGCAACTTTCCTAAGGCGAACGCACACAGCCGTGTTGTCGAAATAGTGCTGCTGACGCTGAGCGGGTTCGTGGAGTGGGTCAGTATCCAGCACATCATGTCGAGCAACGGCAAGCTCATACACTTTTTATGCATTTTGCTAAACGACAAGGCATTCCAGTGCAACGCGGCCGAGTGCCTGGCGCAGATATCGAACCGCAAGGGCCAGGCCAAGGAGCGCAAGCCGCTGATGCAGCTTTTCAACGAGGAGCCGCTCCGCTACATCTACCAGGCCAGCCAGATACTGCCCGATTCGGACTCGGGCCTGTCCATCGAGCAGCATCACAACTTCCTCAAGAAACTGTTGCAGGTGCTCAGCGGCATGGGCCAGCAGCTGGTGGCGCTCTGGGGCAAGGATGACGCCACCCAGCGCCCGGTACACCTGGAGATTCTGCTCGAGTGCCTGCTGGTCCTGGTGCAGCATCCCTCGCTGACCATCGCCCACGGTTCGGCACTGATTTGGCAGCTGCTGCTTAAGCACGAGCCGAGCTCCAAGGACTTTGCCACAATCAACTACATTCCCAAGCTCATCCACACGATTGCGCCGCGGATCGTGAAACTGCCATATCCCCCTGCCACAAGTGCACCTGCTACCATGTGCACGGACGCCTACATCCGGATGGAGTACGACAGCGAGGAGGAGTATGCGCTCCACTTCTTCCGCTATCGCACCGACTTCCTGGAGATCTTTCGCCTGGCCACGTTGGTCCAGCCGCTCGTCACCTATGGATACTGCGAACGCTGGCTACACCAGCGGCTGCGCAACGCCGCCACCGAAGCCCAGGCAGAGGTCAAGACCGGTGTCATATCATGCAGTGTCCTGGATCCCGTCTACCTGGAATGGGATGCTCTGGTCAGTGTTCTGGACGGTGTCCTTAGCCGCATCCTGCTCGTGGCGGAGCGACCGTCGGTGCCGGCGGGTCTGCGCCTGCTGGAAGAGTGCCTTGAGCTGGAGACCACCAATCCGCTCACCTACTCCATTCTACTGTCGTGCATTTCGGCGCTATTCGTCTTCCTCAGCATGTCCTCGTGCCAGATCACGCCCAGCAATTGTGTGGCCATGAGCGGGGTCAGCCTGCTGCCGCGTGTCCTCGACAAGATCTTTCGGGCCCTGGTCATGAAGCCGCCCAACGAGCTGGAGAAGGTGCAGGCCAAGTCGGCCAAGAATCTGCGGCGTCATGCTGCCTCGCTGCTCGTCAAGCTGGCCCACAAGTACCCGCTGCTGCTGCTGCCCGTCTTCGACCAGATTAGCGGGCATGTGGAGCTGCTGCTGAAGGAGCCCGGCCAGCACCAGCTGTGCCGCATGATGCGGACCACGCTGCAGGAGGCGCTCATCCTAATCTCGAACCACTTCTGCGACTTCGAGCGCCAGACCCTGTTCATCGAGCATATCATTCAGGACAAGCGCACCGAGTGGCTGGCCATCGGCGATGTCCTCAAGTCGCCGCTGGACTTTATGCGCTTCGTGGGCCTGGACAAGCCGCCCATCTTCGCGGTGGAGGGCGACATCACCCTGTCGAATCGATCACGGCTACTGGACGCCCTGCACGTCGTCCTCGGCGTGGTGAAGCGCTGCACCTGGCCGGACGACCCGGACCGCGCCCAACGCGGTGGCTTCGTCATCGGCTGCACCGAGCTGGGCAATCCCATCTGCCGCAATCCGGCCACCAAGCACGTGGTACCGCTGCTCTCCCAGGTACTGGGACTGATGCGTATCCTAAACGAGTTGTTCGCCCCGGAGGCACTGGCCGCCCTGTCCGAGGGCTATCGCGGCATCCACGGCATGCTGGAGCACGAGAAGAAGCTGCTGATGGGGATCTGTGCCTTGCCAGCCGATCCACTGGACACCACCATTCGCAGCGAGCCGACTGCCTTCGAGAAGATGCAGACCTTCATGATGATGATCACCGAGGGCTGTTACCACCTGATGGGCTCGGCGGGTCCGTCGCTGGGTCGCGATCTCTACCAGCTGCTGGGCCTGGCGGACGCTCTGGTTACGAACGTCTTCGCCCGCCTGGACGTGGTGCCCGACTACCGGCTGCGCCCCATCATCCGTGTCTTCTTCAAGCCGTTCGTCTACTCCTGCCCGCCCAGCTTCTACGACAGCGTCCTGGTGCCGCTGTTCTCGCACCTGGCTCCGCTCATGTGCGAGCGCCTGTCCCGTCGATGGATCTACATAGCGTCGCTGTACGAGAGCGGCCAGTTGGACGGCGAGGTGAACGACACGCAGGAGGTGCTCGAGGACCAGCTGAACCGCACCCTGACCCGTGAGTACTTGGATGTGCTGAAGATCGCTCTGGTGGGCGGGCAGATCGGAGCGGATCATGTGTCGTCGGGGGCCAATGCGAACGTGAATGCCAACAGCAGTGCCGTGGCGATGGAGAACGAGGAGCATTCGATGGACAGCGCACCCCAGTCCCGGGCCAGCCAGTCGGCCCTGCTCTCGGACATAGTCTCGGATCTGGGCGGCAAGCTGCTCCGCAACGGTCTCATCGGCAACTATGTGCTGATGACGCTGCTGAAGGCCATCGCCTGGAACGACGGGATAACCAGCATGCGGGCGGTGAATATAGCGGCGCCAGTGATGCGATTCCTTGCCGCCGAGAAGCTGATGGACGAGAACAAGGCGGTGACGGCATTTACGGCGGTGCTGCAGGGCATGCAGGTGCATGGGCAGCACGAGGCCAACCAGTCGGGTCTAGTCACGCTGGGTGTGCAGTTCTATGAGCTGTTGCGCCCGCACTTCCCCATCCTCAGCGAGGTCCTGCAGCACATACCGAGCGTGAACGCGGCCGACATCCAGAAGTTCGACGAGAAGATCTCTGTGGCGCCCGTCAAGGGCAACAAGGTGGATCGGGCCAAGAAGGATCTGTTCAAGAAGCTAACCGCCCAGCTGGTGGGGCGCAGTGTTAACCAGCTGTTCCGGCACGAGGTGCAGATCGCCAACCTGCCACCGATGCAGTCGCACAAGTCCAAGTCCGGTTCGGGCGACATCATGGACAGCAATCAGAACGCGAGCCTGACTCGGCTATTTGGTCCGGAGAAGTGACAGGGACTGTTGTCCCAGACACGCTCCACACAAACAGAGACGACGACGACGACGACGACTGCACACAAGGAAACACAAAACACGAAACAGAGAAGAAGGAGGAGGAGGCGGCGTCGCAGCGGAGACGCAGCCATAAGCGGAGTAGCTCGTCCGGTCCTGGTCGTAGAACGGGATCGGATCAACGAGCCGGAGGCCACCTCAGCTGCCAAACTAGCGACGACTGAACTTAAAATAATTGTAAACTAGCCAAGACGATGGAGCATTATGTAGCCTGATGCAGCCTAGCCCAGGATCTAGAACTAGATCTCCGCTGCCGCAGGACCCGAAACCGTAACCGTAACCGAAATCGAAATCGAAACCCGACATCCCAACATCCCATAGTGGAATCAATCCAGTTATCGTTCAGTCTTGAGCAATATTTGATTTATTTATTTATTTTACGAACTAAATTTAATGCCCGCACGTAACATTTAGTTTTTTAAGTCTAATCCCCAATCGGGAGTCTTATCCCAATATCCGCCTCCGCTTCCGCATCCGGTCAATATATTAAGGGGGGGGGCGACCATTGACTTGTTACTACTTTGTTATTTATTATTCGGAATTTTGTTACAATCTTTTAATTGCAAATACTCGAAAATTATGTTTCAATTATATATATGGAGTGTCCTCCTTAAGGACTCGTTGCTCCTCGCCCCAGCCCCTCCAGCCCGCCAGCCACCCAGCCAGCAGCTCTATTTTTTTTCTAGTTAATTAATTAATGAATTGTGTGCTTTCTCCAGTTTTTTGTATAGTTACCTATGCGAGTGCATACTGTAATTTATATATATACATATATATATATATCAATATATATATATATATACATAACATATATCCTTTGAACATTTCTGAAATTACGCTTAGGCTTAGTTGATAGGCATGAAAAGTACGAGTTATTATTATATAATACATCGATCTGTATATGAATACAACCACCCCTCCTTGCAAAATCCACACATACCCCAATTCTCCCTCCCATTTATACCCCCCACATTATCCTTCCCCCCACCCCCCACAAAGAAAAAAAAAAAAAAAAACAAAACACACATCGGGATTCTAAGAATTATAGTTGCGTGAGTATGCAATATATACAACTGAAATTATACACACATATTGTATTTATAACTAAATGAAATCGAAGTGGGGGTTTACCCGCAAACACACACACAAAATCGAAATAAGCAAATAAATTTGAAATAAATTTACAAAATCGAAATGAAGATAATGGTTTTATTTTTTAATAATAATGGTATACCTATCCCACCTTTAGACCACTTCCTAAGACTATAATCCTCTTCCGGAAATATAATTACTGGAACATTACAGATATTCCAAAGCAATATCTGATATGGAGTTGGAAATAATAGATTTCTCTTAAAACATATATTTTTATTCTTGTTTTAATTTTAATTTAAAAACTACATATGTCGGCTTCTCATCAAACGCTACGTGATAACGTTAATCGTGGTAGTCCATCGATTAAAGATACCGAACCCATGACTTTTTGTTTAAAAATGGATTTATTTTATCAACTGATGATACATTGGCGAAAAAACCGATACCATAATTATAATACATCTATGCAAGATATACAAACATATAATACAAAAAATATAGCGCAAGAATGGTTAACAGACTTTTTAAAATATAAAACAAAAATTTCAAAAACGGAAAATCCAGAAATTCCAAAATATGGACCTTGTGAAGGCCATATCTCGGCCAATATCTATCGGATCCTCCAGAGGAATACCTCAAACGATTTCTGGATTAATTCTCCTTAATTCTGCATCAAAACCTCAAATTAAAATTTTCGATCAAATTTTTTCAAATTTTTCTGAGGGACCCCCTTTGAAAATGGGGAAAATCCAGAAATTCCAAATATGAACCTTGTGAGGGCCATATCTCGGCCAATATCCATCGGATCCTCAAGAGGAGTACCTCAAACGATTTCTAGATTAATTCTCCATCGATCTGCATTAAAACCTTAAATAAAATTTTCGATCCGATTTTTTCAAATTTTTCTGATGGACCCCCTTCGAAAATGGGGAAAATCCAGAAATTCCAATATATGGACCTTGTGAAGGCCATATCTCGGGCAATATTCATCGGATCCTCAAGAGGAATACCTCAATCGATTTCTGGATTCATTCTCCATCGATCTGCATCAAAACCTCGAAAAAAAATTTTCGATCCGATTTTTCCAAATTTTTCTGATGGAGCCCCTTCGAAAATGGGGAAAATCCAGAAATTCCAAAAAACGGACCTTGTGAAGGCCATATCTCGGGCAATATTCATCGGATCCTCAAGAGGAATACCTCAAACGATTTCTGGATTAATTCTACTTCATTCTGCATCAAAACCTCAAAACAAAATTTTCGATCCGATTTTTTCAAATTTTTCTGATGGAGCCCCTTTGAAAATGGGGAAAATCCAGAAATTCTAAATTATGGACCTTGTGAAGGCCATATCTCGGCCAAAATCCAACCGATCCTTGAGTTCATAGATTTTGTTAAGCTTAATTTTATTAAATTTGTTTGTTTTATAAAATTGTATTTTCTATAATTTACACATGCAGGGGAAGGGTAAGGAGAAGGATACTTTAGGCTTATATAATACAATTTCAATCAATTTCAATAAATAACTGTCGGTAGTGCGTGCTTGAATAGATCTAAAGCGTGTATCGTGTGTGGTTTTCGGCTTTAAGACCCTGTTGGCCGATTATCGCAGAGATTACTCCAGTCGGGAACGTGCTCGTTCTTCAGATAGGTGTCCTTGGCCAAGGAACGGGTTTGAACGTGGTCTGTGGCGCCGCACAATGCTCCACCCAGCCAGGCCGTGAAGTTCTGATGCCCGACGGCGGGGAAAAACTTGAACTGCAAGTCACCATGGAAGCGTGTCTTGTAAAAGGAATCGTGGACGAGCAAGTGCTGCAGTTCGTGCTTCAGGCGAGCCAAGAGCCCAGCATGCATTGAGCCACCACCGATGAGGAAAACACTTTCGATCAGCGACTTCCTCACGTCCACGGTGCAGTCGAGAATGGAGCGTAGAATGAGATGGGGCAAGCTATCCCTCTCATTGCTGGCCTCAAACATCACCTCGAAGGCGGTCTCTCTCAGCCGGCCGGGCACCTGGATCATCTCTTCATCATCGGGATCATCGTTTCTGACAATGAATTCCACGGCTGGCGGAGGCTTGGGCAGATCTTCACCACCCTTGGCGTATCCCTGCGCCCGCTCGAAGGTTGTCACAAAGCAGGTTCGTACCTTGATCTCCTCCAGCACGCCCTCCGACAGCAGGCTCTCCTTGACGCCAGCCTCCATCAATTGGCGCTTGATCTCCGCGTGAACGGCCCTGCCTCCGTAGCTCTGGTCTCTAAAAGCGGACATGATTTGTACGCCGCTAAAGACGGGCATGACACTCGTTTCACTGTACCCGATATCAACAACCAAGGCGGTGGGCACGGCCAGCGTGGAGAGTGCCATTAGGTGGACGGGCACAAACAGCACCGAGGAGGCATCAAAATGGACAAAGAGAACTCTCGCCAGTTTTTCCCTGAAGAGGGTGGGGCCGAAAGTGTTCTCCACCACAACGAACTTGCGCTCTTTGGGACTCACCAGCAGGTTCCTAGAATCATCAGGAGGTTATAATCTACCCAATATTCCACATCTTTTAAGGTCACCTACTTGAAGAAAATGGACTGCAGGAAGTCGACGATTTGATCGTAGAGCTGCTCCGTCGTGTCATAGTCAAACAACCGCTTGGTACACCCCGTCGTGGTCAGGACAACCTCTGTGCGAACGATTTTCCTCGGTGACGGTTCGGCCGCAAAGCCCAGCCTGAAAATATGGACAGTAAAGTGTGATGATATCACCTTTATCAGCAACTGGGACAGAAATTACTTTGTGTAGGCGGTACCGATTTCCAGGACGATAGGAGGCTTTTCCTGCATAACGCTTTCGTAGATGGGCATGCTGGGAGTTTGGTCGTTGGCCAACCGTATGCGGTTTTGCCAAATAATTGCACTTATAAATGGAAAGTGTAAAGTGTTCTTTACCAAAGAAATGTAAACTCACCAACACTGGCTCCGCAACTATCGATAACAAAAATCATCGCGTAACTACTATCACGAAAACTGATCCAACCTTATTGGATTTTATGACAGTATTTCCAGCAGCCGATCTAATCCATTGGGATCTAATTAAAGAAATAACTCTTGAGTTAAAGATCAAAATATAATAAAAACATTTAATTTATAGTGTTATCGTTTATAGAGTCTCACAATCGGTAATTATCTGTCATCTTTAATCGACCATAGGCCATCACTAATTTAAAAGATTTGTTGTGGTCGGCAAGACCGCCAAATCGTAAACAGGATGAGTTACATACAATTTGAGAGTGCCAGGGAAAAGGACAAGGCTCGCCAGGAACTGCGAGAGGCCCGCGCCGAGATGCTCCAGCAGGCTAAGGACCGGGCTGAGCTTCGCAGCCAGAGGGAGCGCCAAAAAGAGCTGCGAGGTGAAGGTGCCACCTGGATGCTACCGGCAGTGGCACAGAAACTGGAGAAGTCTTCATCCTCAAAGAAGGCAAAGAAGAAGAAAAAGACGGAACACAAATCCAAGTCGAAAAACAAGAAATCATCCAAGAAAAAGAAGAAAAAACACCACAGTAGCAGCAGCAGCGACAGTAGTAGCGATAGCGACAGTTCTAGCTCCAGCTCTTCCTCGTCCAGTGAGGACGAAAAGGAACGCCGGCGACGAAAGAAAAAATCTAAGAAGAGCCACCAGGAAAGCCACAGCGAGGACGAGTGGGTGGAGAAGACTTCTGCCGTTGAGGTGCCTCTGCAACGCGACAACTGGATGACGAACGAGTCTCTCATGCTGAAGACCTTTTCGAAGGAGCAGAAACAGCCCACAAAGCCGAACGAGAAACTCCAGCAAATCGATGCCTATGATCCGGCCAAAAGCGGTCGTGAGCTGAATCCTTATTGGAAAAGTAATGGCACCGGCCTGCCCGGTTTCCAAAAGCCTCGGGATGACGAGGACGAGTCCGAGAAGCGGGAGACAAAGCAGCATTCGACTTCTGGTCCGAGTTCCTCCTCTCGCGGATGGCGAAAGCCCTCTGCTAAGCCACCCTCACCCTCACCACCACCAAGGAGAGAGAAATCTGTCTCAGAGAACGAATCCTCGGGCGAGGAACCCGAACCGGCTCTCCCCTGCTTAACCAATGACGAGCTCAACGCGTTGGCAGGCAGGGCCATCAAAGCAGAGATCAAGGGCAAGAAGGAGCTGGCGGCTGAACTGAATCTGCAGCTGGAGAATGCACGAAAGGCGCGGGCCGAGTATTTGGCATCCGGCAAATCCATACCGACACCTAATGCCAAGGTCTCGAAGAAGAAACCCACATCCGAGCATGTTCTTCTCACCAAAACGGATCAGAGCGGCAATGTGCGGCCACTAATGCACACTGGGACGCACAGTAACCCCAATGATCTCTATGGGGGAAGCAAAGGACGGAAGCGAAGCAACAAGAAAGTGGAGACTCATGTGGACGGACAAAGGGTGCGTTACTTCGCCGATGATGATCGCTATGATATCAAGCAAATGGTAAGATTATACTTTTATATCCAAATCTTTGAAGAAAGACTCTAAAGAATCTCTTTTCAAAACAGTTCGAGCGAGAGAAGCATGCCACTGCCGCCGAGTCCAACCTGCAATACGCCGACATTCTGTCCAAGCACAAGAATCCCAATGATGATCTTGAGGACTTGTTTGCCGACAAAGTGCGCAAGCAAATCTCACCTGGCGACGCCGAGAAGAAGGAGCTCCAGAACGCCATCAAAGAACACGAAAAGCTGGCTGCCAGTCTTGAGAATTGTGAGCGATGCTTTGACTCCGCCAAGCTGGATAAGCAACTGTTAGTTTCCCTCGGCGACAAGATCTACCTGAGCATACCGTGGTATGTGGGCCTGCAGAATGGCCATTGCATCCTGACAACATTGCAGCACGTGTCCTGCTGCACGCAGCTGGACGAGGATGCGTGGGAGGAGCTGAATAACTTCCGGAAGGCGCTCACCCGCATGTTTGCCGCCCGACGGCAGGACGTGGTTTTCTATGAGATTGCCAACAAGTTGCTTCGCCGACCGCATCTCACCGTGCACTGCATCCCCATCCCATCCAGTCAAGGCGAACTGGCACCGTTCTATTTCAAGAAGGCCATCGAGGAGTCCGAACAGGAGTGGTGCATCAACAAGCAACTGGTTTCTCTGCGTCAGAAATCTCTGCGGGCCGCAATTCCGAAGGGTCTGCCCTATGTGTGGATCCACTTTGGCATGGATTCGGGCTTTGCCCACGTCATCGAGGATCAGGACCGTTTTCCCGCTAACTTTGCACAGGTAAGCAGCTGAAGAAGATCTCTGGAGATCTATGAATATTAACAAATTCTTTCTTTAAAGGAAATTATTGGTGGAATGCTAGGACTGAATCCCAATTCCTGGCGCAAGCCACGAAAAGAACAGAATCCTGTGGGAAGGGTCAAGTCGCTGGCGGAGATGTGGAAAAATTACGATTGCACTGAACAATAATTATTGAAATTATAATTTAAGAATGTTGTTCTAACACAATCTATTTTTGGGGGGGGCTTATGGGGATGGGTGGCTTAAGATAAACAATCGTATGTTTTACTTTGAAAATCTGGTTCACATTTATTGATCAAGTCCCCCCTTCATCCATGGGAATGGAGGTGGCTCGCTCATGGTTTTACAATGGTTCTTATCAGCTAACGCGTTTCATGCACTTCGACATAGATTTATAAAATGGAATTTTGAACATTTGCTGCAATACGTTTTTTCACATAATATGAAATTTCTGTTGGAGACATTCGTTGAATGCACATAGATCCTCTATAGATAATGCATGTAAACTAAACAAAAAATCTTTAAAATGTATGCTAGAGTTGATGATTGGATATTGTTGTGATCCCTGGCCAAAAATGGATGCATCTAGGAGCCCACAATGATGTTGTTGATGGGGATGTGTATCAGCTTGACGAAGAAGCCGATAAAGCCCATGATACAGAAGCCAATGGCGGTGGCAATGGCGATTTTCTGGAACTCCTTGCGATCGGGTTTGGTGCAACGCTTCACCAAACGGATCGAATCCTTGGCGAAGGCGCGTCCAGGCTCAGCAAACTTCACAACCTTGTCCATGTCTTATCAAAAATATATTGTTGGCAACTGCAAGATAATGGAAAAGAGAGAGACGTGTTAGCAGGAAGGTACTTTCACGAGAATCACAACACAGGCGACGTGGCACACTCGTCGACGTCACAGGTGAAATTTTGGCCTGCCCTCTTTCAGCTAAAATATAACATTTATGATGGGCGTTTTAATATTAGTAAACACGTTGATTTACTCTACAAACAATGGTCTATTATTAACACTTGTTTGACTGTCTCAAGTGGGGTAATTAAATTAATGAACGTCAGTTTTATGAATGCATGTACAGACAAAAAAAAAAACTACAAAAGTCTGAGAAAACGGTATTATTAGAAAGTAGTTCTCTTAGTTCCTGTTTTCAACAAGTGTGACGTTGCAATAGCTATATTTTTATTGAATAAAAAACTACTTAGAAATACACTGTTTAAGAAAACAAGACACACCTCTGCTTCAATTGAAAATTTCTACTCGAATGAAACACTTTCCTTGACTGCCGCGTCGGCTCCCGATTCGTTGACAGTTCCACGTCAATATGTCAAAACCCAGGGTTGCTTTGGGGGTGGGATGCCAACCCCCATCAAATGGATGACATCTGTCATGTCTCCCATTAACAATTCCAAATAAAAATAAGATTTGAAACAATGTTAAGTTATTTGCTTATAGAATTCATTATTAAATATTGTTTCATTCATTAAATTATAATTATTTAGAGTTTCTTGAATTACAACTACAGTTTGAACTGATAACGATACTATCGGCCAAGGTAAAAGGTCACATTATTGCCTGGAAACTCGCTATGGTCCTATACTTTATTCGGCACATACATCTGCTAGTAGTATTGTTTTATTTTTTTCGGCATTGGATCAAAACGAACATTAGTTATATATCAAATCCTTGTAAAATTGATCAGCCTTTCCAATTCCATTTTGGAAAAGCCGACTTGTAACAGATTTCTGGGCCCTATACCATCGAAACCTGAACTTTCGGCAAAAGACATCGACTCTTGTATATACATTCTGCAGAAACCGTATACTAGCTTCCTACCATCATGAGTGCTCAGCCAAGTCCGCTTATGAATCCCCAACAACAACAACAACAACAGCAGCAACAGCAAAGTGAGCAAGAAAAGGTAATAGAGTGTCTTGGAATGATGATGACTAGCAAGTATGAACCAGTAACTGGACCCGTGTCCATTCCGTACCAGGTGTACCAGTGGATAAACGAGTTGGCGCATCCCGACACTCGTGAGACAGCCCTCCTGGAACTGAGCAAGAAGCGGGAAACTGATCTAGCTCCCATGCTGTGGAACAGCTTTGGAACAACGTGTGCTCTATTACAGGAGATCCTCAACATCTATCCATCGATTACACCGCCCACTTTGACGGCCCACCAATCGAATCGGGTTTGCAATGCTCTGGCCTTGCTGCAGTGCGTTGCCTCGCATCCCGAAACTCGAACTGCCTTCCTCCAGGCCCAAATACCGCTCTACCTATACCCGTTCCTCTCCACTACCTCGAAGACCAGGCCCTTTGAGTATTTGCGCTTGACCAGCCTGGGCGTTATTGGAGCTTTGGTTAAGGTAAGGTAAGAACCACTGTTCTATTAAACTTTTGCTAAACTTTTGAGCTCATTTCCAGACCGATGAACAGGAGGTCATTACTTTCTTGCTAACCACGGAGATCGTGCCTTTGTGCCTCAGCATTATGGACAGTGGCTCTGAGCTAAGCAAGACTGTGGCTACTTTTATTATTCAGAAGATACTCCTTGATGAGTCCGGCCTGTCGTACATCTGCCAGACGTACGAACGCTTCTCTCATGTGGCCATCACCTTGGTAGATATGATTTCAAGAAGATTATGATCGAAAGCTTACTTACTTCGATTTTAGGGCAAGATGGTGATCCAGCTGGCCAAGGATCCATGCGCTCGCCTGCTAAAGCACGTCGTGCGCTGCTATCTCCGCTTGTCGGACAACACTCGGTACGTATGGGGAATGAACTCTCCTGATAGACTTGAAATAACCAGAAATTCTATATTAAATAGTGCCCGCAAGGCTCTAGGCCAGTGTTTGCCCGATCAATTGCGGGACGGTACCTTTGCTCTGTGCCTGCAGGATGACAAATCCACCAAACAATGGCTACAGATGCTACTCAAGAACCTGGAACTGGGAGTAACTCCCCAGCAGATCGGTATGGCTCCGTTAGGATCATAGACCGAATTATTGCGATATTCTCAAGTATTGCTTAGGCATGGGCTCCATTCGCTAGCTCCTGCACAATTGTGACTTTTGCAAAAAAAAAAAAAATAAATAAATAAATCCTAAAATCCATAACTGCCCAACCCCCTCTCCCTACCATGTACTACCATATACATAGTTAACTAATCGACCGATATTACGGATAATAATATTGCACGAGGTTGCCTGTGTCTAGCCTAAGCAGAGCTGTAATATATAAATATAAATACCGGATAAATAATGTTATTGATAAGCTCTTCACTGATAGCGTATAATTTACAAAGTAAATAAAGATTTCGTAATGTTAAAATTGATAAACTAGTTGAGTTTTAATTATGAATTTTTGGTAAAATTAGTAAGGAATTGGAATGTTCTATAAATGGAATCCAAAGGCATGAATTATGATGAAGATTTATTTGTTTATACGATGAACTAGACAAGATTCCTAGAAAGATTTTCGAAAAATGATTACCTTTTGGAAGGAATTTCACTATATTTTTAGTAAAACCTAATTAATAACTTGTCTTTTAATAAAAAAACATATAAACATTTAAGAGAGGCCCACAAATCACTTAGCAATGCACTTTCAATAAAATGCGTTTTATTTTCGCAGAAACCTCCTCCATGGGAGATGCAACCCTCGTTACCTCCCGTTCTAGCCCATGCAACCGATATCTGGCCATCTCTTTCTACTCCGGCCGGGGAGATGGGCCAGCCCTCGGCCCCCCAAAAAGCTACAACAATAATAAAAACAATATCGGATGCAGTAACGGCAACACACAGTTTCAAATGCTTTTAATACACGGACACACTTATACAGCTGTGATAATTAAAACAATTACAATATACGATTAATATTACAATATAGTACACACTGAATAAAACATTTAACTTCCTAGCAGCACAGCTCTCGGCTCAATTGGCATCTTATCCTGCACCTGTGAAACACCATAGTACATATAATTAACAAGCTCCCAATGTACTCCTCCATCTGTAGATACTGCTGTTTGCGATACACGTACATCCATACACTAATATGGCAATTAGAGGGCTCCATAGAGCAGTACATACATATATGGGTTGCATTGGCATTGGGGGGGGGGTCGGTGCGATTAGAGAGTGCGAATAGACGGGCTTCACTTTGTCGGGGCCTAACAAGGAGGCGGAAAAGAAACCAGTAGAGATAGATGATCATCTGGCAAGTCGCCTTAAGTGGGTGACTTGACTTGTCCGGCGGCGGCCGATGCCCGCCTGGCCATTTCGGCCTGTCCCTCCGCCGTTTCCAGCTCCGCCTGGTTGGCCGGTGCTGTTTGCAGTTGCGGCAAGGCCAGCATTTGATCCATGAGGTCGAAACCGCTCTTCCAAATCAACAAATGGGCACGCAGCTTCAACTTGCTGCGATTGCGCAGCAGGTGCTTCTCCATGGCGAAGCCCTGCCGGGCACAAGCAAAGTCGCAAGCTCGCTGGCGCAGCACAGGGCAGATGTCGTTGTTGCCATCGCCGACATAGAATACATGATCGTATCGGATGCTGCGTCGCAGATCCTGTTCGATGACAAAATGCTCCAGGACGCGTCCCTTGCACAAGTTGCTGGCGCTGAGCTTGCAGTCGGTCTGCTGGTGATGGGCACGAACCTGCAACCGCCCTGTTTCGTCAAACTCGGCCGGATTGGTGAAGATGGCCAGGAAACAGTCGGACAGATTGTGAGCCCGCAGCCACTCATCGATGAAAACACTGTTCGAGTCACTGATGATGATCAGATCGAAGTTCATTCGCTTGGCCAAGTGCTTGATGAGCCGCACGAAGCCGGGCACCTCGGGGATGCCGCGGATTGTATCGCGGATGCGGGCCTCGGGCACCTGTTGCTCATGCAGCAGGCGGAACACCTCCGCCATGTACTCGGTCCAGCAGTCGTTCTCCACCAGTTCGTGAGCTCGGGCACTGGTCACCTCCGTGGGCAACAAATCGCGCACAACAGTGTCCGTATTCTGCGAGACGATCGTATGGTCGAAATCGAAGGCCGCCAGGCGACGGCGCTGCTGCTTCTCCAGCCTGCAGCTGGCCACGGCCGCAGCCACAGCAGCCGAGGACGCGTTCGAGGACATCTTGCTCCGCTCCGCTCCAAGTTCTCTTTGCTCCAAGTTTTCGATGCACCGATTTAACTTGCAAAGCGCCAAAATCCTGTTAAAGCTTTGTGGCGGAACGCGTTTTATAGTCTTTGAAGTTTGGTCACACTAGGTCCTTTGGCGGGAACTTATTTCTTACTTTAAAGGATATAAATATGTCCTGGACTTGTTTTCATTTGCTTTTTACATTTTTTATCCTTTATCCTTAGTTTATGCCTCAGAGAATAATAAAACCCATTGGAAAGTATTTCCGGTACAATCAAGAGACAACTAAGTGATCTAAATTTAATTAATCTTTTAATTATATAAAATATATTTTCATGAGGCAATATTAATAGCATGTTAATTAATTTTTAAAAAGGAAAACTTGAGTTATAAGATATTTAATTAATATTGAATCAACCCTATTGGCCAAAAATAGTGTGCCCAAAGCATGCACTGATAAAATTCCAGACGATAACCAGATTTAGATGGAAATGAGGTCTGGTCACACAGTACATTTTCATTAGTACCTCGGAATCGAAAAGAAAAAAACATAAGCAGACAGGCGAAGCAGATCATACCGTTCAATAATGAATTCCTAAGAATGTTCGACGCGCGCTGAACAAGTCTGCGTATGTATTCAAGCTACCGGGGCAGCGAGTGGATATTTTTTTGGCGTTCAACTAGCATTAAATGCGTTGTCTTACTGCCAGTGCCAGTGCCCGTTCCCGAATCGTTAAAAGTGCGTGGAAAAGTGTACGAAACCAATACACGGAAAGTGGGACAACGGCAAAGGCAGCCGAGAGCGCGAGCGTGTGTGTGCTTGTGTGTGTGTGTGTTGTCTGCTGTAGTTGTGGTAGTAAGTAGTATCAGAGTGTGTGTGTGTGTGTGCCTACAGTCTTCTCAGTCTTTCGAGTGTTTCAAAAAATAAAAAAAAATATAAGAAAAAGTGTTTTATTACCACCCGTTTACCGCCGAACACAACCGCCTAAGACACAACATTAGCACCCCATAAGTGCGGCAGAATTTGCCTAGCGTGCGAGCAAACGCTTGCATTGATAAACATGGAGCATGCCACCAACAGAAGTAGCAGCCGCAGCAGCAGCAGCAGGGAATAGCCATCGCACGAATCGCGAATTGTGCATGCAGAGAAGCAGGCGCTCAGTCGTCTCTTCTACTCCATCTTCTTTTGTCTGACTCTGACCGACGACTTTGCCGCATGGTGAGTTTGTGGTTGTTGTTGGGTCAGGGCTTCGGCGTCGTTTTCTGTTGCTGTTGTTGCCGTCGGTTTCGGTTTCTGTTTCTGTTTTCTGCATTGAGACTGAGACTCTAGCTGATGAAGCTTGCTAATATTTCGAGTTGTTGATGTTGACGCACTGAAATTTTTCATTGCCCTAGAGAGAGAGAGAGAGGGCATGCATGCTAGTTTCGTTTTAACCAATTTAGAGAATATGTGCATGTGTGCGACCCCCTTGCATTTGTGTATGTATTTTCTCCATGCAGCAGCAGCACCAGCAGCAGTAGCAGCAGAGCAAAGCGTAGAAGCGGCAGGGCAGGCGGCAACAGCGGCGCGACTGTGGTGGGTTCGTCGGTCAGTGTGGTGAATTTGCCCGTGCGGCGACAGTGTTGCCAACATATACACCAGCAGGCCGTGGTTCGTGGCGGCTTCCTCAGCATTGCTTCTTCACCCATTCTCTCGCTAGCGCTCTCTCTCTCGCTCTCTCTCTCTCTGGCTGCCTGAGTGCCTGCTTGCCGACTCTTACCCTCTATCCACCATTCTAGTGCTCCGTCCGGCCGTCCCTCCGACCATCCATCCGTCCGTCTGTCCGTCCGACAGCTGTGTGCGCATGTTTTCAACGCTTATTTATTAAATGTTGTTATTCGGCTGGGAGTTTGCGCGGCAATTTTGTTCATCGATGCTTGCTTGTGCCTGTGCCTGTGCCTGGAAAGGAATAGCTCTGGAAAGTGCCTTCCAGCAAATGCCTTGAATCTCCAGCTCCGGTTCTATTATTTTGGATATCGGCTAAAATTAGATCCTCCACTTAGTCCGGTTTTCATTCTTTGATCTGCACCCGTGCCCCTGCTAGTGTATGTGTGAGAGATCAGAGGTCATTAACCCTTGAAATTGGGGTCCATCATGTGTCCAAGTGGGTCAAGATCCTGTGGAATAATGAAAAACCTTAATGTTACAGGCTGACGGCCACTGGACAACTGAATATAGCAATGAATGATTTACGTCAGCAGCAGATGGTAGCAGCGACATCGTCATCAGGATCGGGAACAGGAACAGTAACAGTAACAGGAACCGGAATACCAGCATCAATTGAATCAGCACCAGCATCCTCAACAGCAGGAGCAACCACGACCACGGAGCAACGCGTCACTAGCAATTCAAATATAAAATCCGGAGGAGCCACTGAGAGCACCACGAACAGTAGCGAAGAGGAGCAGCGGGTCAGCTCCACGTCATCCCCGGCACAGCGAGAGCAGCAACTGAATGCGGATCACGAGCCGGACCAGGACCAGGGTCAGGACCAGGAGCAGGAGCAGGAGCAACACCAGCAGCGGCAGGAGGCACTGCATCGACGGCGTCATCATCAGCCCGGGCATATAACTAGTACTACAGCGTCGCCGCCGCCACAGCCGCAGCCACCGTCGACGCATCCGCATCCGCTATCACTGGCTACGTCTCGCGACGATGCTCCAGGCACCACTGGAGTCACAGCATCAGCGTCAGCAGCCCCATCAGCAAGCACAACAGCAACAGAAGCCGCATCGTCCGCGGCCGGAGGAGGAGGACCGGCGATGGCTGCCACGGCGATCGACGTAAAGGGCGAGGAGCGGGACGGACACAAGATCATCTTGAAGCTTTCGAAGCACGTCGCAGCCGCTCCCAACTCAAATCTAAATGAATCTCAGCCCGGTGGCGACGAGAGGCGCGTCGAGCCACTGCGTATTCAGCTGTCCAGCGACGGAGGCGTGGCCAAGCCGCAGGACGCCTCCGATGCGGACGCCTCGTCGTGTTCGTCGTCCTGCGCCGAGGACGAGGTGGCCAGCAGCCTGGCCCAGCATCCACGGAGCACCCCGCACATAGTGCCAAAGCTGACCATCCGTGCCGCCAACGAGGAGCGAGTGGGCAGCGTGGTGCCCAAGCTGACCATTAAGTTGCCCGAGAATCCCGCCGCCTCTGGATCCAATTCGGGATCAGGAGCTGGATCGGCGACAGCAGCTCTGCCGTCTAAGAACGACGCCCATCTGTCCAGCCTATCGCCCGCCTCTGCCTCCTCCTCTTCGGCCTCCTCATCATCCTCGTCGTCGTCGTCGTCTTCGCTCGCCGAGATGCAGACGGTGCCCAAGCTAATGATCAAGACAACGCTGTCCGGAAGCAGCTGCATCACCAGCAGCAGCGAAGAGCATCCCCACCAGCAGCAGATACCAAAGTTAACAATCAAAACGGGCGGCGGCGGTGGCGGCGGTGGGGGGCAGGAGCAGCAGCACATGCACACCGTGATCATGAAGCACGACCTGAGCAACGCCCAGAGCATACCCAAGCTGACCATCAAGACCAAGTCCATCGATCTGACCGAGGACGATGCGTCCGGCAAGCCCCTGGAACAGCTCCAGCCCCTGCCCAAGCTCACCATCAAGAATCTGTGCTCGCCCAAGCACAAGGTGCGCGCCGTGCTCGAGGAGAAGCTGCCCTCCGCCGCCTCCAAGCTGGCTACGGCCGCGCCCACGCCCGCCCCGGCCCTAATCACCAACGGCATGGAGTCGAATAGCAGCAGCCAGGAATTCTGCGGCTTCTCCGACCTGGACGCCGACCAGGCAGCGGCGGCGGCGGCGGCGGCGGACGAGGGGCGTCGCAACTCGGACGACATGGACATCGATGAGTCGCTGTCGAAGGAGCACGACCCGCAGATGTTCCACCGATCAGATCTGCCGCCCAGCAACGGAATCGCCGGTAGTGCCGCGAGTAAAGCCAGCAAGGCTGGAAAACAACCGAATCCTGTCCAGCTGCCGGCGGCGCAGCACAACGTTGTGGAAATGGTGGACCTTACGTCGTCCCCGTCGCCGGGCTCCTCGCCGGCCCACGTCACGAATAACTTCTCCGGTCGGATTTCGCCGGCCCAATCCCGGCCAGCCAATCTCATCGATTGCCTGCGGATGAAGGCCGACGGCGGCGTTGGAGCCTCCTCCTCGCCCAACTCGACCATACTTCTCAGTCAGCTAACCGCCCCGCCCAAGAGCTTCGCCACGGCCTCGCCGAAGAGCAACTCCAGCCGGTATCCGCAGCTGACGGAACGGTTGCTGGCCAACGGTGGCGGTGGAGCTGGCGCTGCAGCAGCGGAAGCGGTGGCAACCTCGGAGGGCGATTCTATTGGCGCCCCCATCGAGATACTGGACACGCCGGAAGGTAGTCCCCACATCACGTACATGGAGGACGAGCATCTGGACAGCCAGGTCCTCAACAACCACCATCCGGTCAACCGCAAGGACCAGCAGCCCGAGGACGACCTCCAGGAGGTGGACAACAATAACGAGAACCACCTGAAACGGACCAGCAGTGCGGGCAACGAATCTCCCAGCAGTGGCGTAAGTATTTCTAAGATTCCTGACCTCGCAGCTACTAATGACACTCCTCCACCGTCTACAGGTTCCGCCCAACAAGCAGCGGCGGATGGATAACGACGAGAACGACCAGCCCATGCAGAACTGCCACGATCCGGTCAAGAAATCCAATGTGGAGCTCTCGACGCCACCACACTCGCATCGGTCGCGGAAACAGAAGCACGAGCGCATCCTCAACACGGAGATGGAGGATCCCATCTTCCCGTCAACTCAACAGCCGCCGGTGGCTCTGCCGGAGCAGAACGGAACGGTGGCCACGTATCCGGAGCACGATATTGGCGAGGCCAAGGCGCAGGATCCCATGGATCTGGCGAGCAGTCAGCTCTCGCAGGCACCAACACCGGCCAGCACCGGAAAGCGGAGGGGCCGGCCGAAGCGGGTCCAGAATCAGAGCGTCATCGAACCCGCCAACTTGCCCAACCAGTACACGCCCACGGACACGCCGCAGGAGGTGAAGTCGCGGCGGGTGCAGTTGCTGCGCAAGCGCCTGGCCATCGACATGGTCAGCCAGGATCAGCTGCCGGATGCGGCGTCAGTGGTCGGTGCTGGCGTGGGGGAGCCGAACGCTATCGCGGAGGATGAGCCGGCTGGGATTGTGGAGACACCGACGCGCCGCGACCGCCAACTGAGAGCGTCGCGGCGCACCGTGACGCCCAGCCAGCAGGCCACCCCAAAGGCCACCAGGAAGCGCCAGAGCAAAGCCAATGCCCAGGCCAGCCAGCTGCCTCCGCCGCCGCCGCCACCCATGCTCGTCAACTTCGGTGGCTCCGATGCCGAGTCCAACAACAACAACAACAGTACCAGCATCTTCGCATTGGCGGCACAAATCGATCTGACCATGTGCTCGTCCAGCTCGTCGACGTCTTCGGGCGCTCCGGGGGCCCATCAGACGGCCAGCGGAATCAGTGGCAGTGGGAGCAGCTCCATGCTGCCGCCCACGACGATTCTGTCGTCCTCGGACCGCCTCAAGGACGTTATTTTCCAGCCAAACGACTTCTCCTCCATCATGGCCACCCAGCAGCTGCGCTCGCCCCGCCCCTCCAGCACCAGCGGCGGGAGTGCCGGTGGCAGCCAAGCGGATTCCCATGAGGAGGACAACTACAACAGTGCCCTGGACAACTCTGGAGGTGAGCTGAGTGGTATATCTTCTTACATGCCTTATTTTAACCTTCATCATCTTCTATTTTAGATGAATCTGTGTCCACGATGCCGGTGCTCTCCACACCGACTCCCACACGGGGTCGCGGACGTGGCCGAGGCTCCAGGGGCGGCAGCCGGGGCAGCAATAACGGGTCTTCCTCGTCAAACCGAGGCGGTGGTAGTGGCGGTGCCGGCCTCTCCTCCACAAACTCCCAGCCGAGGGCCCCGCGGATGAGTCGAGGAGCCAGCGCCGTGGCGAAGGCCATTGCCATGAGCCGGCCGCGCTGCGTGGGCGGTCTGAAGCACACGCCCGATCCGGAACGGCTCAAAGGACTCTTCAGCCCAGTAAGTAGAATTTTTAGGGTTTTTTTTATTTAATAATTTAGATTTAAAATTAATAATTAAGAAAAGATTAAGATTACCTTTTATTTTATTCTGGCAATGCCATTTGGAGTTTCCTTTTCGAACAAGTCCTATCATGCTCACCATGTCCCGTTAATGGAAGCTTTCGAATACTAACTTTTGGTATTAAAATACCATTTCCATGTCAAGAAACCTAACTGACCTTTCCAATAAAAAATACTTCCATGGGAAAGTGGAAAATGGTTCTAGGAGCTAGAATCTAGATTATATAGTAGTAATGATACTTCGAGGAGGTCGCACCTCGGAACTGCACTGCTGCTGCTGGTTGTTTATGTTTTGCTTGGCGTTACGTAAATGCTGGCTAAACGGCAGAATGGCACCAGAACCAGCACCAGCCAGCCAGCCACCAGCTACCAGCACCAGCACAGCACGAGAGGCGGCTAACGTGTCGTACTTTAAATCAAAGGCGCGCGCCATGTCATGAATTCATTACCAATGCTTTCTATATTAGCCTAAGTTAGTGTGAGTGCAACAAAAACAACAACAACCGTAGAAGAAGAAGAAGCACTAACAGTAGCAGCAGCAGGAGGGCAGTAAGGCAAGAAGAAGAGAAGAAGTAGCGTAGCGCAGCGCAGCGCAGCCGCTGCAATTGTTGGCTTTGGCTTCACCTGCGATTTTAATCAGCTGAATTTTTTGTTTGGCTCTCTTTGGTGTGTGTGTGTGTGTTAGTGTGCATGTGCATATTCAGGTGTGTGTGTGTGTGCTAGTGTGTGGGTTCTGAAAGCTTACATGTGGTGGTACGTGTACTGATTCGCTGCTACTACCAGTCCACCTTCACCACACCTGCTGCTATTGCCGCTTTTCTTCTTCTTCTTGCTGGTTTTTTTTTTATTTGTGTGATGCTCTCTTGCACACGCTCTCTCTTAGCTGGGCTCTCTCTTTCTCTCAGCGACAAAGCTCAGCAGTTGGCATAAAAGCTGGCAATGCCATCAGGAGTTTCCGTTTCGGCAAGTCCAATCACGCAAGAAATCAAAATATCCTGTCATATGGTTAAGCTACCATATGACCAGACCAGAGCAGACCAATCTAGTTAATAGTTTAATGTTTAAATATTTTAATAAAAATTATAAGATATAATTATATTTATTTATGTTATTTTGATATTTTCCAGTCGCCGCAAGTGTTCGAGGAGGACACGCGCATGAGCGCGGATCTTAGCAACAGCATGCAGTCGATGAGCAGCCTTATGGAACCTCCTCTAACGCCACAGAAGTAAGCCCTGCTAGTACTATAACCATTTCCATAAGAAAACTATAACACTTTGTCTGTAATCCTTAGGCAACCCGATTTCCTCAATAATGAGGAGTCACAGTCGTCCATGGTGAGCAATGCCAGCCTGTTGGACTCCAACCAGGGCCAGTCTGTGGACACCATCATTAGCTCATCGCAAAAACGTCCAAAGAAAAAGAAAATGGAGATCTGTGTGGCCGAAGAGTAAGAAAATCAAGTCAAGTTATGTCAAGAAACCGAAACTCAAGAAATCCACTTGCAGTACCGACTACAGTGCCTCCAGCATTGCCGAGTACGACTGGCCGCCACCCAAGGGCTGCTGTCCGTCGAAGAATCGTGACACGTTCATGATTCAGGAGCAGGTGGCCCTCTATCTCGGCATAACCAGCTTTAAGCGCAAGTATCCTGATCTGCCGCGGCGTGCCGTCGATATGGAGGAGCGCAACTGGCTGCAGGAGAAGGGGCTGGTCAGCGAGAAGATGTGCGATCTGGGCATCACGGCCGTCTGGGCGTCGGACATCCTGGACATCATGTATGCTGACTTCTATGACAAGTACGAGGAGTACAAGGAGTACATCCGATTGAAGCACCTGCGCGAAATCGAGGCCAAGCAGAAGGCGCTGGGCCTGACCGTGGGCGCCTCTCGAGGCCTGCAAGCCCGCGACCGAGCCATGCTTTCGGCCAGCAAATGGAATGTCTACTTCAACAAAACGTAAGCACTCTTTGGATAATCCTCCTATAGATTCTAACGAAAGATTCTCGCTTCAGCCGCAAAGAGGAACGCCTGGCCTGCCTGGACTTGCAGACGTTCACCATGAATCAGCCGCAGCATAGGACGGCGCCCCTCTGCACTCGCCTCCAGCGCTCCATATCGAACTATGTGCGGGCGGCGGCCGAGGCGGAGAACATGGAGGCTCCACCGACTCTTGTTTCGCCCCGCGTCTACGACCAGGCCTTCCGAAGCTCGGACTACGCGTATCCTCTGACCGTGGTCCCGGACCAGTTCTCCTTCGCCTACAGAGTTTTCAAGCCCGCCGAGCTCAGGTGAGTTTCCCTTATTCCTGCCTTGATTCACAGCCCTCTGATTGATTTCTTTCCACTTGCCAGAGCCTACCCGTTGGACACAGCGCTGGACCTGCCGTCGACTGATCAGGAGGCAGAGCTGCAACAGCGCATCAGCCCGGAGTCCAGCGGCGATGAGGCGACTGTGTCCAAGGAGCCAGAAGTCGCGACAGCTAAGACCCAGGCGCCGGTGCCGGTTCGCCGCAGCAGGAGAGCGCTCCGCCAGCAGTCGGACAAGACGCGTAGCGCCAGCAATGGCAGTACTTCCTCCGCAGCATCAGTTTCATCCGCCTCCAGCGGCAATGCCAGCAGCAGTGATACGGTGAGTCCTTCATTAGAGAAGAGAGAGATTTAAACCTTTTCTCATCCATTCCATTTGGCCTTACAGGATAGCGGCGATGACAGCGACTGCAGTAGCTCCTCCACGAGCAGTTGCAACTCTCTGGGTGCCTCGAGCAGTGCTGCCAGCGACGATGAAGCCGGACGCGCCTCCTCCCAAGCCAGCAGGCTTCTTAACTGCGGGGTCTGTCTGCGCAGCCAGCATCGCAATGCCAGGGACATGCCCGAGGCCTTCATTCGCTGCTACAGCTGCCGACGGCGAGGTAAGTGGATTTGCCGTCCTCCTCACTGTACTCCATGCTAACCCAACACCCTCTCCATCCTGTTACAGTTCATCCAAGCTGTATCGATATGCCGCAGCGCATGGTGGGACGTGTGCGAAACTACAACTGGCAGTGTGCCGGATGCAAGTGCTGCATCAAGTGCCGGAGCAACCAAAGGCCTGGCAAGATGCTCTTCTGTGAGCAGTGCGACCGAGGCTATCACATCTACTGCCTGGGGCTGAGGACGGTGCCAGATGGTGAGTGTTCTGACTTATCCCCAAAAGAACCCAAAGTGACGTATACTTTCTCCGAAGGTCGCTGGAGCTGCGAACGGTGTTGCGTGTGCATGCGATGCGGAGCTACACGTCCCGAGGGCTTGTCCCAAGTTGGAGCAGCGTCGCCGGGTGGGGAGCGCGGAAAGAACTCGCCGCGCGGCAAGCGAGCCAAGTGGGTGCACGAATACCGCACCGACCATGTCACCAAATTGCGCGAGCACTCCGCCATGTTCTGTGCCCCGTGCGCGAAAACCAAGGCCGCCAACGCCCAGGCGGCTGCACTGGCAGCAGCCGAGTCCTCCTTGCCGGCGAGCAGGGACTCCAGTCCGGCACCATTGTCTGTCCCTGACCCGAGTCCCAGTCCGACGCTCAATGGCGGTCCCGATCTGTCGCCGGGGGAGGCTCCAAGTCCCAAGTTGGCGGCGGTAAGCAGTGCATCGCCGCCCGTTATGCTGGAGGTGGTGCCGACATCGATGAGTCCTTTGCCGTCAACGGTCGCAACGATAAGTCGAAGGCCACAGGGCACGCCAGTCACCATTAGTACGATGCAGTGCAGCAGCAGCTTAAGCCGAAACGGAACTGAAGAGTCTACAGCATCTACAGCAACGACAACGACAACCATTTCGGCAACAACGACAGCAGTAGCGGGAGCAGGAGCAGCAGCAACAGCACCACCAAGCACTGCCGCGTCCGGAGGAGCATCGCCTGCCACGTCCACGACGCCAATCGGCATAGCACCGCCGCCGGTTGTTGCCTGAGTGGGGGTTATACGTTATTGTGCCAAACGCACATTAACGGACTTATAGTAAGCGCCGGACGCGGCTCCCACCCACACACCCACATGCATATATATATATATATATATGTATACAAATGCATAGTATTAATAATGGCAACCAGGAAGAGAGATGGATAGAGAAGAGGAACCTGACAAAAGGGAACTATCTAAGCTATAATTTTTTTTTACTTTATTGTCAGTACCAGGTATTGCGATAAGCATATATACCAATTATAGTTATGTTACTTAACTTACACACACATACACACATCTAACACACACACACACATGACAAGCACACAACCAGAGGGGAGCATATTAATTTTAATCCTTTTTTGTCAAATTTTTGAATCAACTAGCACTTAAGTCATAATGTATTAAGTTTTTATTTACGCACCTTAGTCTATATTAGTTGAGTTGTTAATGCTAATCTAACCGATACTAGCATCAAATCCTTGTCCTTTGTGTCCCTCATCCACATCCCTGTTTCACGTTACACATTTTTTTTTTATATATTTTCTATTTTTTTTGTATTTGTACTTTTTTTTGTAACCAAATAGTGCGTTATGATTAAGTTTAAAGATGTCGTTTAGTCTCAGCCTTTAATAATCCCCCCTAACCTCTGTACTATATCTATTATATATATATATATACATTATTTACGTTTCTATATATACAAGAATAAGCGAAGCGAAACTACTTTATTGATTTTGTGTATCTTATGAGCCGAATTTTTCATCATGTATATGTATTTTTAGTAATAAGAACTAGGTATACTAACTAACTAAGTAAAAGGAGGCTTGAGTCTCAAGCTTGACATTATCCGTTCAGGCAGGATGCTCTGCTCTGCTGCTGCAACTGCTACTGCACGGTTAAGGATGTATTATATATGTAATTTATGCTAAAAACACCACACCCACACCATACACTCTCACACACACGCAAAAAAGCTATATATATATATATATATCTATATATATATTGTACTATCTTTAGGATAAGAAACAAAAAAAAAAAAAGCACAAGAACAGAACTATTTTGGCGCGAAAAGGATCCGGGGTGCAAGAAGGCAGGATATATAGAAAGAAAGAGAGAGATAGAGAGTTCTGATACCGCCGCAGCCGTAATAGCGATCGTTAGAAGTTAGTAAGCCCCCCCGCCCCCGCCCCCAACTACTAGAGAGTACATCTACTTAACAGAAAGTGGATTATTTAACACATAAGCACGCCCAGGTGCAGCTGAGCCCTCGGTGGATCTACTTTTCCATGGAGTTAATGGTTAAGTCTCCCCCCCTTTATTAAGTAACAAATTATGTACACGTATGGAAAGATCTATTTTTAAGTCGAATAAAACAGCAGCATTAATAATCAAGCTAGCATTTTGGATAGCAAATTGTCCTCCAGCTCGTATCCCGTACGCCATGAGATCACCTTGCAGCACAGGTCCTTGCCGTGGGCGGTCATCTTTCCGTGCAGCTCGTATCCGCGTCGGATGCAGGCCACATCGTCGGCCCGTAGACGCTGCATGGCGCACAAATCATTACAGCTATCACCCACATATACCACACGCTGGTAGCGCCCGGTGTCCATCAACTGCTGGAGCACAGCACCCTTGCAGAGATTGGCCGGGCAGAGGTCGCACTGCGACTGGTCCTCGAAGGGCAGCACCAACAGCTCACCGCTGGCCTGCACACAGCCCGGATTGGTGTAGACGGCATGGAAGAGATCCTCGATGCCCCGGTCACGCAGCCATTCGCCGATAAAGTACGAATTGGAATCACTAATGATGCACAGGTCCAGGGCCGGCACCCTGGCCAGTCGCCGCAACAGTCGCACCATCCCCGGCACCGGTTCCATGAGCCGGACGCACCGTCCCACCGCCGTCGAGTCCACCTTGTGCTCGCAGAACAACTGCTTCAGAACGGTCTCGATAAAGGACGTCCACCCATGACGGGCCACCAGATCCTCCAGTTTCTTGCCGCGCTTCTCGGCCGGCAGCAGTTCACTGATGGTCAGATACGAGTCCCGCTCCACAATCGTCTTGTCGAAGTCAACGGCTGCCAGGATACGATTGGCAACGACTGGGGCGCCGCACTGGTTGGCTGCGGCACTGAGGCTGCGACAGCTCCACAGACCACAGCCCAGCCGACGGCGGCTCATCGACCAGAGGCTCCTGCCGATCACAAACATTGAGACGTGTATGGAAAACAAACGATTTAGACTTTAATATCAATACACTCATTTACACATATACATATACATAAAGGTCAAAGCACATCGATATCGATGGGGCCATGTTGTGGCAAGTGGCCGGGAAACCGAGTTCCACTTCAAAACAATGGCCCTTCTCTCACAAAACTCTTGAACATGCAACGTTAATAGCATAATTTTAAATATTGTCAATAAAAATTATTATTATTATTATTATTATAATTTTTTTTTTTTTGATCCATTTTCATCGTAAATATTTTCCAAAAAGTTAAAACATGTAAATACATTTATAGTTTTGGTAATTTATGCAAAAAGCTATGCAAATGCAAATCTCAAGTATGTATATTTAACTACATATATCAGCGAATTTATTGGCTAACTATAACAATTGGAGTTTTTTTGGTTTATGATCTGGGTCAAAGGTCACAACCCACAAAAAATTCAAGCTCTTCAATCCGAGCATTCATTTTAGACAAATCACTTCCAGGAATAGGTATTCTATGGTATATCTTGGGGATTCCTTCACATAGGATACAAATAATTTGAAACCCAAAAATGGAGATAGTTTTCTTTAAAGATCCATAACTACCAGTTTCAGAAATACTTTCTTTATAAGAAAAGTTCTTCAAGAAACATAGAGATCCTCGCAAGGACTGGTTCTGTCTGGCAAAAAAATAATAAAAATCGGTGGAAGTGATACGATACTTTGGATATCTTATGATCCATAGATAACCCCCACCCCAATCCATACTCCTGATGATACTGCCATCTCTTTCGCTTTCCAGCACGACCTCTAAACCGTAGTCTGAACATTCTGCACGGCCTTGGAGAGCTCCACTTTGGAAGGTATCAGATAGAATGCTGGCGTCATGGTCTCTCCACAAGGACATTTGCAAGCTGCAAGGAATAAAAACATAATTTATAATTAAATCATTAAGAAAGATAAGTTAAAATCCAAACCATTGATCCAACTATAGTTGCCAAGTTTCTGCTCGCACTTGGGACAGTGGAGACGACCTTGGGTGTTCAGCATGATGCGATGCATCCAGGCGATGGGCTCTATAAACAGAATGCTGCGGCAGTAGGTGGGGCCGCTTTCGTGGCCCGGCGATCCCAGCGATGACTGGCGTATCCGTTCGGCCAACTGCTCCAGCATGCGCGGTTCGCCTTGGGCCTCCGCCTGGGCCTCCTTTGGGGCGGCTGATGCTGACGGCGCTTCCTGGGCCGGCCTATCCCGTGGCTTGTGCTCGAGCACGTTCGATTTGGAGGCCAGGATGCGACGGCAGCGACGACAACGGAACACAATCGGCTCGGGATTTTCGCGGGTGATGTCCGGATCGGGACGCACCACACTGTGGAAGCTCTGCGGCAAGATCTTGGCCTTTCGCATCTGCTCGCCGGCCAAGCGCAGCCGGTGCGTCTTGTAGCGCTGGCATCCCGGATCGATGCGGCAGCCCATGCGGCGGAACAGCTTCAGCTGGGTGACAAAGCCGGCGTTGGGCTGGACGAAGCGCCTCTTGGCCTTCACCATCTCGTAGGCGGGCAGGAAGTCCAGGTTGTGGCGCTTCATCATGTACGCGATGACGGTCGAGGAGCTGCGGCTCACCCCAAAATAGCAGTGCACCAGGACATTGCCATGCTGCTCCAGGGCCGAGCTGATGAACTCCACGCAGCCCTCCAGATGCTGCAGGATGTCTTCGCGGGGCATGTCAGCAACTACAAGGACACAATGATTAGGCCGGAATGCAATATATCTCGAGATTATTAGCTCACTCTGGATGTACTTTGTGGTGAGAAAGCTGGCCTCCAGGATGTGCTGCGGCAGGGGTACCGAGTCGAGGGTGAGTATGTGGGAAATCTTGAAGGAACGCAGCGTCTCCATATGAGTGGCTGCCGTCAGGTTGCCTGGTACAGAAGCAAGGGTAACTACATAGATTCCTCCAGAAACGGAAATCCAAAATCTTACCCAGAAACAGACCCGTCTCGATCTCATCGATGCTCACGGGACCGCCGTCGAAGTCCTCGCGTGTCAGGGTGCCAGAGTCCTGGGGCTTGCCCCCCGACGAGGACGAAGCAGCCTGCTGTTGCGGCTGTTGCATTACTCGTTCATTGAGAAATCGATCGGAAGCGGAATCCAAAACCACATTCCTAGTGTGACCAGCCAGCTTATACATCTTCATGAGTTTCAAACTTTGGCGGGAAACCACATGTCCCCACAACCATGCCTGTAACTTTGCCAATTTTCAACCGATTGTCAAGCGGAGTACCTTAAATGATTTGTGGATCGATTATCTATAAATCTGCATCAAAATCTATAGAGAAAAAAGTTTTCAAAAATTTTCGAAATGGGGAATCCCATTTCTTGTAAAATCCGCGATTTCCACATGTCCCCACAACCATGCCTGTAACTTTGCCAATTTTCAACCGATTCTCAAGCGGAGTACCTTAAATGATTTGTGGATCGATTATCTATAAATCTGCATCAAAATCTATAGAGAAAAAAGTTTTCAAAAATTTTCGAAATTTTTGTGGGCCAACCCCTTGTAAAATCCGCGATTTCCACATGTCCCCACAACCATGCCTGTAACTTTGCCAATTTTCCACCGATTCTCAAGCAGAGTACTTTAAACAATTTGTGGATCGATTATCTATAAATCTGCATCAAAATCTATAAGGAAAAAAGGTTTGAAAAATTTTCGAAATTTTTGTGGGCCAACCCCTTGTAAAACCCGGACACTGTCAACAGTGTTTTAGTAAATGAACAAGTTGTCATTATTTTTTCATTTTCATTGGCCTGGAAATGTTTTAAAAATATTGGCACATAAGTTTTCTATTTGAAAGCTTTCGCGCCCTTCGCATTTTATCGATTACAGAAATATCGGCTTGTGCGCATCTCTATTGGTTACAGCTGTCAACGGGAACATTGCCGGTAGAGATTAATTGGAAATTCCACTTCATTTTGGGGAATAGCTGAATGAGTTCCATAGTTTTAGCAGAATGACTACTCTTAGACCATTTACGTGCGACGACCTCTTCAAGTTCAACAATGTGTGAGTAGCTGAAAGATACAAACACGTGCGAATCATTAAGCTCCTTCCATCCATGATGTTTCGCTAGCAACTTTGACCCACTTACGGAGACCTATGGGCTGTCGTTCTATACTCAGTACCTGGCCAAGTGGCCCGAGTATTTCCAGTTGGCCGAGTCGCCCAGCGGCCAGATAATGGGATACAGTAAGTATAGAAAAAATAGCGCGAAAATATCTTAACCATTGACATTGGCTTTAAGTTATGGGCAAGGTGGAAGGACACCTGGATAACTGGCACGGGCATGTGACCGCACTGACTGTATCACCCGATTACCGACGCCTCGGGCTGGCTGTGTTGCTTATGAACTTCCTGGAGGATATATCCGAGAAGTAACCATCTCCCGCAATAGTTCCTGGGCTACCACTGACCTACTCTTCCCATTATTTTAGAAAACGAGCATATTTTGTGGACTTGTTTGTACGCAAGAGTAACCAAGTGGCAATCAACATGTACAAAAATCTCGGCTACATAATATACCGGACGATACTTGAGTATTACTCGGGTGACCAGGACGAGGACGCGTATGGTAGGCCATAGAATAAGTTACACCATTTAGTTGAGATGTCTTACCTTTGAACCATTGCAGATATGAGAAAGGCGCTGTCGAGGGACGTGAACAAGAAATCGGTCATACCGTACACACAACCTGTACGACTGGAAGATATAGATATGAATTGATACGACTTCTATACCCAGTAGCGCCCACATCCGCATTTATGTCTAACAGATCCCGATATACCGTTTAAATGGGCGCGAGCGCATCAATTCGCTGCCCAGTTTACCTGTAAATAATCCGCAGTTCCACATCCTACCGCCCCAACCAATCCCGGTGGTCAATCATCAACTTAACGTTAGTCGCTGTCCTGCTTGCGAATTAAATTCCCAAAAAATATCCACACAATACTCTCATGCATATCACCAATCCCAAGAGATGTATTAATATGTCTGATCCATAACGAACTCGACCCGATTATTACCTATATAATTCAATTGACTTTGGAATTATTTAAAGATTTCTTAAGCCGATGAGTAAATAACCGTAATTGAAAGAATGTTCCACACTTTCGAAGGTAAATAACGTAAACGACACGTTTACATCAACATTTGTAAATGACAAAAAGTATCTAACGATCAACAGTATTCGAACAAATCAAACAAAATAATGTATCTAACGAATGTATCTAATAAATCTGAATGTTTCTTGCAGATAACGATGCGCGAACTGCGCCGACAAATGAGCCGAGATCACTGATACTGGGATACTGGACTCAATTGGATGGCCAAGGAGACATAAGAAAGCAACGTAGTTTACATTTGTTTAGTTTATCGGCCAGCCGATTCCAAATTATTTTATTTTTTTCTTCCCCCGTAACCATCCTCCTATTATAAAATATACATGTTAGAAATGAATTTTGAACTATTTTGGATACATTTTGGATATGAAAAGGGTTCTTTATCTTTGGAGTCGCAAACAAAATTCCAAAAATTAAAAAAAAGAAATAACTTTAATTAGAAAATACGTATTGAATTTATTGTTATAGGTTATATCTTAACGTGGTAGGGTACTAATCACTAATGGCGACCCCTGTTGTGAGCAATCCCCCCAAGGAACTCTCCTGGCAACCGTCGTTTAATCAATACTTTTGCAAATGTCCTGACCGCGATGGGTACGACTCCGTTGTGGGTTGAGTTAGTCTGCAAAAAATGGCAAAGAAGGGAGGAGTGCAACAGCTCCAGGCGGACCTCTCCACGGACGAGGAGTTTGAAAAGTTCCTGCTACGGTCGGGGCTACTGGGTATGCCTTATAATCTGTGTGTGGTGTGGGGACAAATGGGACTGGGGTTAACCGATAGCCTAACGCCTGTTCTTCCATCCGGTTCAGTGCTCGACATCTATTCGGAATGGTGCGGTCCGTGCCTGGGAATGGTGGGCAGCCTGCGGAAGATCAAGCTGGAGCTCGGCGGCGACAATCTTCAGCTGGCAATCGTAAGATGTCCGAGCATTCTACTGAATTCTGAGTATTCTTTTCCGAACTTCAGTGCAAGGCGGGCTCCATTTCCTACTTGGAGAGGTTCAACAAGAAGAGCGAGCCCACCTGGATGTTTGTGACGGTGAGTATGTACGAAGATTAGGACTGGTTCTTTGGGGAAAGGATGATCCACCATGCTAGTAAGTTTTCTCAACTTTTCAGAATGGAAAAGCCATCAACATTATGTTCGGCACTGACGTTCCCAAACTGGTGGCCATGATCACCCGTATGCTCCAGTCAACGATGGCCAAGGAGTCGCACTTTGGTTACGAGATCACCGAGCTCCAACCCATCGAGCTGGAGCAACAGGAGGAGCGCAACAAGGCGCTCCGGCTGGCCCAGGAAATAGAACTGGCCGAGAGCCGGCGGAAGCGGGTGGAGTACCTTAGCAGCGTCACAGACTGCATCATGGCCAATCTCCCGGATATCGGGATAACCGTGTTTGGGCCACAGGTCAACCGCGACATGTTCAAGAAGCTCTCAGAACCGGCCGATCCCCTCAAGATCCAGTGCAAGGATCGAAAGGTCTTCCCAATCACACCCAGTGACTTTGCCACCGTGAACTTTGCTGCAGAAAACCCACTGGCTCCGGAGGTCATCGAGCAGTTGTACGACAAGGAGCTGCTCATGTGCTTCTGGAAGGTCGAGGAGGTGCTCGGTACCCCACCCAGCGTGCTGCGTCAGTATGCCCACGAGCTCACCAAGGAGACGATCAAGCCGCCGGACGAGTTCAACGAAGAGGAGATCACAGTGCCGCCCATGATTGTTCCGCTGGAGATTACAGTGGAGTTTCCCGCGGAAGGTGAGTATGTCCCCCTAGTCTTGGTCCAACTGTATCTCTTTCGAATGTGCTTTATACAGATCCTGCTTCCGAGGAAGCTGTGGCGGAGGCTATGAAGCAGCATAGCGAGGAACAGAAGGACCCCGATTCGACTCCGAATGAAGGTGGGGCTGGCGATGAGGAGCCCGAGACTGATCCCGAACCGGCACCACCTCCGGAGCCCGAACAGGAGCAGCCGAAGAAGACCAAGATCGTCCGCATTCCTCCGATTTGGGTTCCCAGCGACCAGCGTACTCATGCGGCTCTCATCTACACGTACTTCCGGGGCCAGACCTCGGCCTTCCTGCCGCCGGATCCTGTGCCAGAACCCCCACACATTGTGATGACCTTCGACGCCTACAAGAAGAAGGATCTGGCCCTTATCCTCGAAACCTGCCGGGAGGACATTCCGCTGTATGGATTCTTCACCAGCGACAATCCACAAACAGCTGTCTTCATAGCCAACTCGGTGGAGAAGTACAATGCCAAGCCCTATGTGCCGTAAGTAGCTTCTTCTAACTAATCCTGCTTGATCCTGCAGATCCTTTCTAATTCCTATAACTTCCATTGCAGCACGGATAAGATTGTTTTGAAGGTCAACAAGGTCAACAGTGCCACCATCCCCACACTGAAAGCCTATGGCCCGAGTTATGTCAGTATCAACTCTGTGATCGGTCACAAGGAGGCCGTCCAGTTCTTCCCGGCGAACTACAAGTCCGCTCTGCAGGAAGAGGCCGAACTTCATGCTGTAAAAACCGAAAAGCCGAAGAAACGAAAGAAGGTATCGTGTTGAGTAGGATTTCTTCCTCAAGATATAAATATTTTAATCTATATTTTCTTTCTTTTTAAAGAACAAAAAGGGCGCTGAAGCCGAGGAAAGTGGGAAGCCGGATGCCGGGCTAACGGATGCGCAACAGGAGGCGGACGAGGCGGCAAAGACCTCTCCAGAGGAAGGTGCCTCCACCACGAGCAGTGGCGAGGACAGTTGCGAGAGCCGCCCTGCGACTGCCGATGGCGCCAACGCAGAAGGGGCACAGGCTACATAAAAGCATTATATTTGAATTTTTTAAAAATAGTATTTACTTAAAAAACATATTTTAAAGAAATCTAAAGCTTCTGTTCCAAAAATTATCAAAAATTATGTCGATTTTTTATTCCTGAAATATTTGGAAAAAGGGTAAACAAGATTACTTTATTTAAAAACAGAAACCGCTAATCCAAAAGCTTCATAATTTTGGATAACGTTTTTTTTAAACCTTGGCAGGTTTATGGATTTAAAAAAAATAGTAACAATATTTTCAAAAAAGCTTTCGATACTCCGATAAAGCTCATTCCAATTGACGCACTATCGATAACTTAATATCGGTTTTCTAGGAGAAGCAGCTGATTTTGTCACGAACGTGACGGCTTGGAGAAATAAATTGTATAATTGTGTATTAAAACTCAACTAATTTGGAAAGCATACCCATGGATACCAACCTGCGTAATGTATGCTACCCAATGCTTAAATCCCTTTCGGACCAATGCTGATATACTTCGTATCATTCCAGCTCAAGGACTTTCTTACATTATACAACAAAGTGACGGAGTTGTGCTTTAGCCGATGTGTGGATAACTTGAATCAACGGGAGCTAGGCGGTCAGGAGGTAAGTACCACCCCCATATTCCCATCTGCATGGCACGAAATACATTTCCTGATCCCGTTTAGGACGTCTGTGTGGACAGGTGTGTCACCAAGTTCGCTCGTTTCAACCAGAATATGATGAAGGCATATGTGGATGTGCAAACAACAATAAACGCCAAACGCATGGAAGAGGTGGAGGAGAACGCTCGTAAGGCGGAGCAGCAGCAAAGGGAGGAACGCCAGCGTGAGGATCAGCGCCTGAAAGAGGCCGGTTCAACAACGGTGCTGACACCAGTTCCGGCCAACGCTGCCGGCAACTTGCCCATGTAGCAGTTGGTCGCTCCGCAGCTGTTGTTCTCGATCCTAGATAGCTAATCTACTCCACCACGCACAGTCCCCAAAACCAAGAACACTTCTCTTTAATTACTTAAACCCCATGCCGCGCATCGCCCTGCTGGCGCTTATTGGCCTGCCGGGGGCGGGCAAATCCTCGCTCTGCAACTGGCTCGTGAGCCAACAAAGTGCCCATCGCGGCCGTTACATCGTCCACTTGTGCTATGATGACCTCCTCGACACCCGGCTGGCTTACAAAGACCAGCGCGCTCTTGTTTTCAGGATCCTCCAACAACTCATTTCCGCCATTCAAGATGCTGCTGAGTGGCCCGCTCAGGTACCACGAACTACCTCCTCCGACAGCAGCAACACAGACTACATAATATTGTGCGACGACAACTTCTACTACCGTAGTATGCGCTACAAACTCCATCAGCTTAGCCGTTCAGAGGGCTGCATTTACGGACAGATATACGTGGCCAGTTCGCTCTCGTCCTGTCTACAGAACAACTCTCAGCGCTGTGGAAACACTAGAGTGCCCGATCACGTAATCCGACAGATGCAAGACCGGCTGGAGCTGCCATCTTCAGCTGCCTGGGAATGCCAAACTCTTAAGATTTGCGACGTCAGCTCCGAATCAACACGCTTATCTGTAATGGGATTCATAGACACCCTGTTGGAAAGGGCTACGGGGGAGATGCCACAAGTGCCAGTGCAGTCACAGCCACACACACAGTCTACGGCTCACCAGCTGGACCTGTTACTGCGGGCCCGCATAAAGACAATAATGGAAGGACTAACCGAACCGGGCGAAAAACAAGAGGCGAGCGGTCGATTGAACGGGCAGCGTAAGCAAATACTGACGCATTTCCGAGCGGAGGATGACGGCATGCAGACAGACTTGAATTGCTACGTAAAATTGTTAAATTAAGCTAAGGATAGACTAAATCGTTTGTATGCAACACTTTCACACAGTGATAAATACACAGCCATGTACATATTCGTTAGTTGTACTAGAACTAGATTTATTTAGGCAAAAAATACACGTTAAACACTAGGGGGAAGTCGTCCTGCCGCATCTTAGACCACCTTGACTTGGCTGATGTCACGCTTCTCGATCATGCGCATCTGCTTCTTCTTCATGCGCTTCAGCTTTGCCGGATTCTTGATCACCTGGACGACCTCCGAGCGTCGCTCGTTGGCCAGGCGACGTTCTGCGTTCTCCACGCGTCGCTGGTGACGCTGCACGGCGGCTTCTTTCCGTTGGTCCTTGATCTCTTTGGATTTTTCCTTAATGTAGCGCAGTTCGTTGCGAAGAGCAGTTTTCTTCTCGAAAGTGGCTCGGTTGATGGTCTTTTTGATCTTGCTGAATCTGGAAGGAAGGATTATGTGTTATGTTTCCATGCTTCATATCTTTGATGCACTTACTTCTGTTTGGGGGTCTTCCAGGGCCGATTGGATTTGGGCTGCCCGCGTGGTATACTGGCCTCTGGCTTGGCGGCTTTCTTGGATTTTGCCTTTGGCTTCTCAGGCGCAGATCCTTCGGCAGGAGTAGTTTGGATTGGAGCCTTTGTTTTAGTCATTTCGCTAAGATGTTGTCTAAATACAAACAAAACGCAACACACGTGTTACCTGCCAGTCTATCGATAGTTCGTAACATATGTTTCGTGAGGCTATCGATTTCGATAACACTTTCGTGTGGCGCGTAGAATATAATTTGAATTTCTATTGCAAAATATCTTTTGAAAAATTTAATTCTTTTATGTATATAACATTTTTAATTCTCGAAACATATATGGGAAAACCCCATTTTCAAGGGATCCATCAGGAAAAATGGACAAAAAATCGAAAAAATATTTTGTCTCAGGATTTTGATGCAGAATGGTGAAGAATCGATCCACAAATCGTTTAAGGTACTCCGCTTGAGAATCGGATAAGAATTGGGAAAGATATAGCCATCCCCTTGGCCCTATAGGGAAAAACCCAATTTTCAAGGGGTCCATCAGGAAAAATGGACAAAAAATCGAAAAAATATTTTGTCTCAGGATTTTGATGCAGAATGGTGGAGAATCGATCCACAAATCGTTTAAGGTACTCCGCTTGAGAATCGGATAAGAATTGGGAAAGATATAGCCATCCCCGTGGGCCCTACAGGGAAAACCCTATTTTCAAGGGGTCCATCAGGAAAAATGGACAAAAAATCTAAAAAATATTTTGTCTCAGGATTTTGATGCAGAATGGTGGCAAATCGACCCAGAAATCGTTTAAGATACTCCGCTTGAGAATCGGATGAGAATTGGGGAAGATATAGCCATCCCCGTGGGCCCCATAGGAAAAAACCCCATTTTCAAGGGGCTCATCAGGAAAAATGGACAAAAAATCGAAAAAATATTTTGTCTCAGGATTTTGATGCAGAATGGTGAAGAATCGATCCACAAATCGTTTAAGGTACTCCGCTTGAGAATCGGATAAGAATTGGGAAAGATATAGCCATCCCCTTGGCCCTATAGGGAAAAACCCAATTTTCAAGGGGTCCATCAGGAAAAATGGACAAAAAATCGAAAAAATATTTTGTCTCGAGATTTTGATGCAGAATGGTGGAGAATCGATCCACAAATCGTTTAAGGTACTCCGCTTGGGAATCGGATGAGAATTGGCCAAGATATAGCCATCACTCTGGGCCCTATAGGAAAAACCCCATTTTCAAGGGGTCCATCAGGAAAAATGGACAAAAAATCGAAAAAATATTTTGTCTCAGGATTTTGATGCAGAATGGTGGAGAATCGATCCACAAATCGTTTAAGGTACTCCGCTTGGGAATCGGATGAGAATTGGGGAAGATATAGCCATCCCCGTGGGCCCTATAGGGGAAAACCCCATTTTCAAGGGGTCCATCAGGAAAAATGGACAAAAAATCTAAAAAATATTTTGTCTCAGGATTTTAATGCAGAATGGTGGAGAATCGATCCACAAATCGTTTAAGGTACTTCGCTTGAGAATCGGATGAGAATTGGCCAAGATATAGCCATCACTGTGGGCCCTACAGGGAAAAACCCAATTTTCAAGGGGTCCATCAGGAAAAATGGACAAAAAATCGAAAAAATATTTTGTCTCAGGATTTTGATGCAGAATAGTGGAGAATCGATCCACAAATCGTTTAAGGTACTCCACTTGAGAATCGGATGAGAATTGGCCAAGATATAGCCATCACTGTGGGCCCTACAGGGAAAAACCTAATTTTCAAGGGGTCCATCAGGAAAAATGGACAAAAAATCGAAAAAATATTTTGTCTCAGGATTTTGATGCAGAATGGTGGAGAATCGATCCACAAATCGTTTAAGGTACTCCGCTTGGGAATCGGATGAGAATTGGGGAAGATATAGCCATCCCCGTGGGCCCTATAGGGGAAAACCCCATTTTCAAGGGGTCCATCAGGAAAAATGGACAAAAAATCGAAAAAATATTTTGTCTCGAGATTTTGATGCAGAATGGTGGAGAATCGATCCACAAATCGTTTAAGGTACTCCGCTTGAGAATCGGATGAGAATTGGCCAAGATATAGCCATCACTGTGGGCCCTACAGGGAAAAACCTAATTTTCAAGGGGTCCATCAGGAAAAATGGACAAAAAATCGAAAAAATATTTTGTGCCAGGATTTTGATGCAGAATAGTGGAGAATCGATCCACAAATCGTTTAAGGTACTCCACTTGAGAATCGGATAAGAATTGGGGAAGATATAGCCATCCCCGTGGGCCCTATAGGGGAAAACCCAATTTTCAAGGGGTCCATCAGGAAAAATGGACAAAAAATCGAAAAAATATTTTGTCTCGAGATTTTGATGCAGAATGGTGGAGAATCGATCCACAAATCGTTTAAGGTACTCCGCTTGAGAATCGGATGAGAATTGGCCAAGATATAGCCATCCCCGTGGGCCCTATAGGGAAAAACCCAATTTTCAAGGGGTCCATCAGGTAAAATGGACAAAAAATCTAAAAAATATTTTGTGCCAGGATTTTGATGCAGAATAGTGGAGAATCGATCCACAAATCGTTTAAGGTACTCCACTTGAGAATCGGATGAGAATTGGCGAAGATATAGACATCCCTGTGGGCCCTATAGGGAAAACCCCATTTTCAAGGGGTCCATCAGGAAAAATGGACAAAAAATCGAAAAAATATTTTGTCTCAGGATTTTGATGCAGAATGGTGGAGAATCGATCCACAAATCGTTTAAGGTTCTTCGCTTGAGAATCGGATGAGAATTGGCCAAGATATAGCCATCCCCGTGGGCCCTATATGGAAAACCCCATTTTCAAGGGGTCCATCAGGAAAAATGGACAAAAAATCGAAAAAATATTTTGTCTCAGGATTTTAATGCAGAATGGTGGAGAATCGATCCACAAATCGTTTAAGGTACTCCGCTTGAGAATCGGATGAGAATTGGCGAAGATATAGACATCCCTGTGGGCCCTATAGGGGCAAACCCCATTTTCATGGGGTCCATCAGGAAAAATGGACAAAAAATCGAAAAAATATTTTGTCTCAGGATTTTGATGCAGAATGGTGGAGAATCGATCCACAAATCGTTTAAGGTACTCCGCTTGGGAATCGGATGAGAATTGGGGAAGATATAGCCATCCCCGTGGGCCCTATAGGGGAAAACCCCATTTTCAAGGGGTCCATCAGGAAAAATGGACAAAAAATCGAAAAAATATTTTGTCTCAGGATTTTGATGCAGAATGGTGGAGAATCGATCCACAAATCGTTTAAGGTTCTTCGCTTGAGAATCGGATGAGAATTGGCCAAGATATAGCCATCACTGTGGGCCCTACAGGGAAAAACCCAATTTTCAAGGGGTCCATCAGGAAAAATGGACAAAAAATCGAAAAAATATTTTGTCTCAGGATTTTGATGCAGAATGGTGGAGAATCGATCCACAAATCGTTTAAGGTACTCCGCTTGGGAATCGGATGAGAATTGGGGAAGATATAGCCATCCCCGTGGGCCCTATAGGGGAAAACCCCATTTTCAAGGGGTCCATCAGGAAAAATGGACAAAAAATCGAAAAAATATTTTGTCTCGAGATTTTGATGCAGAATGGTGGAGAATCGATCCACAAATCGTTTAAGGTACTCCGCTTGAGAATCGGATGAGAATTGGCCAAGATATAGCCATCCCCGTGGGCCCTATAGGGAAAAACCCAATTTTCAAGGGGTCCATCAGGAAAAATGGACAAAAAATCTAAAAAATATTTTGTGCCAGGATTTTGATGCAGAATAGTGGAGAATCGATCCACAAATCGTTTAAGGTACTCCACTTGAGAATCGGATAAGAATTGGGGAAGATATAGCCATCACTCTGGGCCCTATAGGGGCAAACCCCATTTTCAAGGGGTCCATCAGGAAAAATGGACAAAAAATCGAAAAAATATTTTGTCTCGAGATTTTGATGCAGAATGGTGGAGAATCGATCCACAAATCGTTTAAGGTACTCCGCTTGAGAATCGGATGAGAATTGGCCAAGATATAGCCATCCCCGTGGGCCCTATAGGGAAAAACCCAATTTTCAAGGGGTCCATCAGGAAAAATGGACAAAAAATCTAAAAAATATTTTGTGCCAGGATTTTGATGCAGAATAGTGGAGAATCGATCCACAAATCGTTTAAGGTACTCCACTTGAGAATCGGATAAGAATTGGGGAAGATATAGCCATCCCCGTGGGCCCTATAGGGGAAAACCCCATTTTCAAGGGGTCCATCAGGAAAAATGGACAAAAAATCGAAAAAATATTTTGTCTCAGGATTTTAATGCAGAATGGTGGAGAATCGATCCACAAATCGTTTAAGGTACTCCACTTGAGAATCGGATAAGAATTGGGGAAGATATAGCCATCACTCTGGGCCCTATAGGGAAAACCCCATTTTCAAGGGGTCCATCAGGAAAAATGGACAAAAAATCGAAAAAATATTTTGTCTCAGGATTTTGATGCAGAATGGTGGAGAATCGATCCACAAATCGTTTAAGGTACTCCGCTTGAGAATCGGATGAGAATTGGCGAAGATATAGACATCCCTGTGAGCCCTATAGGGGCAAACCCCATTTTCATGGGGTCCATCAGGAAAAATGGACAAAAAATCGAAAAAATATTTTGTCTCAGGATTTTGATGCAGAATGGTGGAGAATCGATCCACAAATCGTTTAAGGTACTCCGCTTGAGAATCGGATTCGAATTGGGGAAGATATAGCCATCCCCGTGGGACCTATAGGGAAAAACCCCATTTTCAAGGGGTCCATCAGGAAAAAAGGACAAAAAATTTAAAAAATATTTTGTCTCAGGATTTTGATGCAGAATGGTGGCAAATCGATCCAGAAATCGTTTGAGGTACTCCGCTTGAGAATCGGATAAGAATTGGGGAAGATATAGCCATCCCTGTGGGCCCTATGGGGGGAAACCCCATTTTCAAGGGGTCCTTGAAATCAGTCTAGTCACTAAAAACAAACCAGTGAAATTAAATACAAATTTCTTGATTTAAAAATTATATTTTTTCATTCTCTGAACATATTTAACAAATATTATAGCCAATATTTACAGCCAAAACTGTTTATAATGTGCGATTATGACTTTTGGGGAACCGGGATTGTTCCGCCATTATTCAGAAACCGAAAAATTCGTGGATGCAGTGTCAGTACCAGCCTCTTCTTATTTTAATGCCGAAATGTAGAGGAATCTTGGTGGGAATTGACCGGTTTGTCGGGACTACTGTTTCCAAACTGAGAAAAACAGATAATTTTTGATTCACTTAACAATTTAACAATGGCGAGGGGGTCGCCAATACCAGGCCAACGATGCCTGCCCTCCTATTTCCTGGCAACTTTGGCATTAATTTACATATTTACATCAATTCACGGGGACAACGATACGGGCTCTAGTCGAATTTTGCTCGACCTCCCGCACCCACCTGGGCCGTGGGATTGTGACGGTTGTGCTGGTCGATGTTGTAGTGATAAAAGAATGATTTCCCGTACTCGAACGATGATATCATGATAGCGCAGGCAGGTGCCACTTTGAAGAGTCGAGGGCCCAGTCCGGCAAAGATAGCAGGAATACCGCCCAGGCGGTAAATGCTGGCCAGGCGCGACATCACCGATTGGGTGGCCATTTGTTTGGGTGGATTATCTGCCGTAATGCAAACCGAACCATTGTGAATGTGTGAATGCGATTGTGAGCCGGTGGCGGCAAGTTGGGCAGCCAGGAGCCTACCTGAGAATATGAACTTTTCGCCAAACTCAATCTGTTCATGAGTTTTGACAACGTCAAAGGGTGTGGTAATAGTGGCGGCCATCTATAATTATGAATATGAAGGACAATTAAGGATGTACAGTGTGTGGCAGAAAAGTATGCTCACCGATCCCGCAATAGCTCCAGCTGCAAAGCTAAATCCAAACGTCGGCTCCACCACGTTGAAGGTACTCTTGAGGAACTCATAGCAAGTCCAGTAGATGCCTGAGAACGGTACGTCGCGCAGAATTGTTGGCGGTAGGCCGCGCCACAGACCTAAAATGCCCTGGGATTGCACCACCTGGCGGACGGTGCCTAACATCTCCGCGTGCGTCATGCGCTGTGATTGCATCTTGGTGCGAATCAGCTCGACGGGACTGACGCAGGTCACTGCCAGGATGCGGGCTGTAACGCCCGCTAGCATAGGAACTAGCATCGGTATCGGGAGTGGAATGTCGGACGCAGTCTCCAGGCGAACTGCGTCTAGTTGACTTAGGTACTTGTAGTGGAACTCTGTGAAGCGGGCCTTGAACTGCTCGTAGGCCACAAAATAGATGATGGTGGATGGCAGTGCCGAAATAAGCGTCGGACTCAGCCCTGACCAGAGGGAACCGAGACCTTCGCTACGGCTGATCTTAATGAACGCATCCTGATGCATAGACTCTCGATTATATAAGGGCCGATCTCAAAAACATATAGCAGTACTCACAATTGTGCCAGAAAAGCGGGGAGATGGTTTTGAGGGAGCGGGAGTGGGTGTGTCCGGCCCGCATGGACAAATGTGATCCATGAGGCCGTTGCAGTATAGAAAGCATTTCTTTGATAGCAGTGCCTGCTGCTGTGCTTGCATTCGAGTCTTGATGACGTCCAGCGGAGTCACTATAAAGTCAGGATAAGCTGGGAAAGCTTTTGTATAAAGGTTTATGTTACTTACTGAAGCAAGCTGTCATCATGGCGCCGGAACAGGCGGAGGCCACTTGCTGTAAAGGTCGGATGCGAAACCGGGGGTCTGTCATCGTGGCCTTGGGCTGGCCCGTACACGAATTCCCGGCCATGGTATCGCACTTGGTCTTGCCGGAGCACGTGCTAGCGGGAGCCTCGGTAAGCTGTGGAAGGCGATGAGTTGTGATAAGTTGCTATCCACTTGTGATGCTATAATCGAAAAGGCTTAATTAGGCAAGCTCCTCGATCATTGTGAAATAGTCTCCAGATCAAAAAAAAAAAAAAAACACCTATTCCGTTGCCGCTACCATTGACCAGCGATCAGCTGTTTTCAAAGTGGTGAGCTCTTGTCCGTGACACGCAAAAGAGATAGCAACTATCGATAACAGTCGCGGCGACGGTCACATAAAAATATAACGTATCTTTTGAATTCAAAAGAATTTTTTTTAAATAATTCTTTGGTGACTTTCCAAATGAATATCCAGAAAGCAAATCGTATGATATATGATATATGATGTATTTTTAGCTTTGAATGTAAAGTCCAAAACTATGAGATCTAAGTAAAGGCTTGCAAGTCGATTGAAAACCAAAAGCCAATATTGTTGGACATAATTATAAAGTATAACTTACCTAAATTTCTTTAGTATACTGTGTAGACCTTACCTGCTTCCTTGAGATCCAGATTGTGGTGAAAGAAGAATGATTTACTATACTCAAACGTGGAAATCATAATGGCACAGGCGGGAACAACGCGCAACATCCTCGGCATGACTCCCACATATAATCCTCCAACGCCCTGCTTCCTGTAGATGTGTTTCAGGCGGGAGAACACCGACGGCTTGGCGGTGATTTTTGAGGACGACCGTGGTGCATTTTTTCCGCCGGAAATGCCATCTCCACCCTCGTAAAGAACATCCTGGCCAAGCTCTATCTGCGTGTGCGTGGTGATCAGATCGAAGGGCATCGTCACCATAGTAGCCATCTGAAAGGAAAGACACGGGGGACTCATGCAGTATACTCATGCACGAAGGCTTATCCCTACCCACCGTTCCGGATATGGCGCCCGCAAAGAAACTGAACAAAAACGAAGGTTCCGTGACATTAAAGGTTCGTTTTATAGACTCGTACGCCGCCCAGTATGTACCGGAGAAGGGGGCATCTCGCATGATGGTGGGCGGCCAGCCGCGCCACAGTCCCAGCACGCCGTGTTGCCGGATGAGGGAGCGCACCACTCGCCACAGCTCCGCGTATGTCATGACCTGGGATTGCATCTTAATGCGGACCATTTCGATGGGTGTGATGGCCGTCACCACGATCGTTCGCGAGAAGATTCCCGAAGCCATGGGCACAAAGTAGGGCAGCGCCAGGCCCGAGGGCGCCATCGTTTCCATGGTATTCCCCCTGGCAGCGTTCGGATCCCTCCTGGAGCCAGTGTGGATCTCACGCGGCTTGTCCGCCCGATCTGCATCTTTCTCCGAAGACATCAGGTATAGGGACGAAAGGGAGTTCTTCAGGTACTCGTAGGTCACGAAATAGATAATCGTCGAGGGCAGGGCCGACACCAATGTGGGACTGAGACCTGCCCACAGACCGCTAAAGCCATTGCCACAAATAATCTTAAAAAATGCATCCTACAAAGGGAGTATGTTGAGTTGGGTCAGGACAGAGGAATACCATTGGTTTACCATCGAACCGCGATGGGGTCGCAGGTTGCGGAGATCACGACCTTTCTTGGGAACACAAGTGTCACAGGAACGGCACACGTGGGTCATCAGGCCGTTGTGAAAGACGTAGCACAGCTTGGAAACGGTTGGACGCTGACGGACGGTGTGCTGGGTCTGAACCCGTGTCTTGACCACCTCCAGAGGAGTCACTGCAAGCGGCGGAGAACTCTGAAGGACTCTAAGGATACTCCGAGTAAGAGCCACTCACCCACGAATGTTGTGATTAGTCCACCTATTAGGGCAGACATGACCTGTTGCATGGGCTTGATGCGGTATCTGGGATCTGCGTTCAGGATCACTGTGGGTAGACGCAACGGATCCTCCTCCTCCTCCCCGGCCGCCTTTTGTTTACCGTCTTTGCCGTGGGAGCGGCCATCTTTCCGGCTACCGGACAGTGGCCGGAAAAAATTCTTCGGTGACATTTCTCACTTGCAATATCCGTAGTGGGCTAGCTCCTTGAGAGAAGTGGGTTTGTAATTACAGGTAGGTTAGAGGCAGCAAAACGACAAGATCTCTGGTTCTCGAAAACGACATCCCTGAACAACACCTTTAATTTTGTAAGTAATGGTCGAGCCCGTAGTGTTGTTTAGCCCGGAAAAGTGTTTTTTTTTCCGAACATACACTAAAGTGGGCAAAAAATAATTTTGAGTGGAACGTCAAAAGTCACTAACTTTTGACCTATAGAACATAAGGAGAGAACTGTAATAGATATAGGGATTTCTTATAAAGATTCTATCTATAATAAGAACACTGTAGATCTAAAGATTTCATTCAATTCTCCCACAATATTTCTTCAAATTGAGGAGATTATAGTAAAAAATATAATCTCTCTATGATATCATAATCTTAAACTCTTCCAGAATCCTTAAAAGAAAACTCAACCATTATCCGTAATTCCAAAAAATTGTTTATTCAAATTTATGCTCAAGACACATTTCTTATAATTTGAGTGAAGAAATCATACGAAGAGGAGCCCAGGATCGAGATATATATTTTAAGAATCCTTGAGACAGGATCATAAAATATAGGAAAGGAAAGGAAACCAATGCGGGGACAACTACGACAAAATTGATTACGTTTAATGTAAAATTATAAATATGAATTAAATTAATCAAATTTAATAATAACTTGAATTATATTTAAGTTAATTATGAGTAGTAAGTCAGTAACATAGTTTAGCTTCATAATTCAAAACCAATAAAAAAAAAAATAATAATTAATTAATCATTTAGATAGGATAGTCCAATATGTATGTATGATGTAGGTAATCTGTTTTTTTTTTATTTTATTTTTTTTTTTATCGCCCAAGCCTCGGCCTCCGTCTCCGTTTCCGTTTCCGTTTCTGCCTCCGCCTGTGTCGATCGGTGGTTTTGGAGATGTCATCCTCTACTTGTGGGCGATGGGAATCAGTGTTTCGCCGGCGGTGAGAGCTGGCAATGGGGCATCAACGGTCAGGACACCGTCCTTGCTGAGGGACGAGCGAATCGACTCGGGATTAACGCCCTTGGGCAGCAGGAACTCCCGGTTGTACTCCCTGTAGACGCTCTTTGTGTCCGACTTCTCCTCGTGCTTGGCGTGCACCTAAAGATCAAGAAAGGACATTCAGTTAGGAGGTCTAGAAAGGATCTAGAAGGTATTCTAATCTTACCAAGAGCTTCTGGTCAACGGTCTTCACAACAATCTCCTCGGGGGCGTATTGGCTGACATCGAAGCGCAGTTTCAGGACCTTGTTGTCGCCCTCATCCTGCAGGAAGAGTATACAGGTTAGTGGATTCAACTAAGAGTTGGATTAGATAGCACCTACCTGGATCAAGGGTGAGCTGATGTCGGAGACATAGTTCTGTTGTTTGGGGATTCGCGATGGCAGGGCCGAATTTGTCGTTGAGCTGCAAGGACATCAAGTTTAGAGGTTAAAGGTTAATACATCAAAAGATAAAGAACTAAAATCATATCACAAATGACTTAAATCAAAAAAGTTATACACAATGGGGGGGGAAGGAGGTAGTGGGATCACCTAGTGGTGGAGGTATTGGTGGTTGTGGTGGTGCTGGTCGTGGTCCTGGTGCTGCGAAAGGTTTTTTGCAAAGTGCGTGTAAAGGCCTCCATTTCTAAGACTATCTAGGATGCGACTGATCCCGAAGACGAGCTCCACTAAAGTGTCTACGAGGAGAGCTGTGGTGCGTGCTTGTGAGTTCCATCCCGGGATTGCACTTAAAAATAGACACCCGACATCCGTTTCGGAGCGGTGTTTATGGCTCTACAAGGAAGCAGCTGCCAGCCAGTCCCCCATTCTTGACACACTAAAACATGTGATCTATTTATATAAACATTCCCCATAAAACATCATTTCCCTCTTACAGACGGCCCGGAATAAGGGCATCCCATATGGGATGGTTGCCAAAGAACATAGCCCTCGCCCCCAAAAAGACGGGGTTCCTGTCATCTTTCATAGATCTTTGCAGCAACCCTGTTTGAGTAAGTGCATCCAGTAAGGGGTGGTACTATACATATGTACTATATATATATTTATAGTTCGTGTGCCAAGATCTAAATAGACTTGTTTTCATCTCGAAGACATTTATTTTTATGTTTCTTAGTGGAGTTATACCATCGATATTTGGGGATTTTCTGAAGCTATGTTTATTTTTTAAAGGTTTAACTTTAAGAATTCCAATATTCTGAATGAAATAATTATGTAGCCCATTTTTCAGACACATTTCCCTAAAAAATGATCTTATAATTCTAATATGCTTTGGTTTTCCATGATTTTTGAATAGATTGGTTATCCTTTTTAGTAGGGATATTTAAGATATGATACAATAGTTAAAAAAAACTACTCAAACACTACAATAACACAACTCATAATTAGATACAAAGAAAAGAAAAAGATACTTTTGGGTACAAAGATTAAAAAAAGGAAATTATAATTGGTGCGGAAGTACAAACCAAAAAAAAAGAAGAACATTTTAGTTGGTATACATTTTAGTTATTTTTTTTGTACCTGGTTGTTGTTGTTGTTTTTTTAGTAGAGCTTTTATATATTTATTTATTTATTTTTTTTTAGATAGGAGAGAAGATTATTATAGTATTGAAATAATTGCGGTTGATTATCGTATTCCAAGCAGCAGGGAAGAGAATAGAGAGAAATAGAGGGAAAAGTTATTTATTAAAAAAGGTAATAAAGGTATCTTACAAGAGCATAGGCATTATTACAGGGTATCAGAGTATCAGAGTGATTTAATTCCCGAATTTAACGATAAGAGTGTGCACCTGTTTCCCCCTCCCTCCCGGAAAGAGAGCACGTGTAGCTTTGTGTGTGTGTGATAGAAGAGCCAGCTAGCGTGGCGTCGACCTTGCCTTCTGCAGTGGGAGTTGCGAGGGCGTTGATCGGTGAGGTTGGAGCCGAAAATCAATACCCACACCGGCCACTGGCCACGCTAATGGCTTATTTCAATAACCGTTAGGAGAGAGAGAGACAAGGCCAGACACAACAAGACCCCAAGAACCCCAAGTCTCCTGCGTTTCTACTCCCACTTCCACATGCGCTCCCTGGCTCTCTCTCTCTTTCGGTGTTTAGTTCCTGTCTCTCGACCCCCCGCCCCCCGTCCCCCTTTTGGCACGTATCACGCCGCCAGTGTGTACATACATATATGTGTGTGACTATATCTCTCTGGCATCTGATGACGATGATGTCATGCATATTTTTTCGTTATTGAAAAGCCAAACCGAGGAAACCGAAGAACAAAACGAAAATAAACACGAAATATAGAAACGAGAACAAGCACAAACACAAAATGTTGGCTCTTTTGTTTGCTAGACCCGTTATATACAATATAAACGGTATATGTATGTCTGTGTTGACAGAAGTTTGAAATCAATTATCGATTACTGGTATTAGTGATGACATGTCACTGATCACTATTATCGAATCTCAAAGATAGCCATCTTTTCCGGTGAAATGCAATCACGATCGCTGATCCGCTGATCAGAAATCTAAAAACTGTCAATGATATCATCTTCGGTTTGCTCATTATAATTATCAGCATCCCGCCGGCGCAGCGTAACCAAATAAATGGCCCGGCCTGGCGTGTATCTCATCATTCACTCCACTATAGGAATTTGCATGTGTTGGGATCGGTGTGAGAAAGCTTTTCGCACACTATAGTGCGCCCCCAATCGCTATTTGCATGATAAATAGATATTTGTTCAGCGCACTTGTTTGTTTAAACTACAAAAACACACACTCGAACACTCGAACCCACGAATATTCAAATAACAGCATCCCCACCCACGCGCAAGGCCAATCAGCGAGGCTATAAATCCGCCAGATCGATCATATTGCCAATATATAGTGTTTTTGCACTAGATTTGAGTGAAAAAACAGATGCCTGTATCTGTGGGTATTGGATTTAATCTGATTTAATCGGATATCTATGATAAATACCCCTAATAGTTGCAGAAAAAAAATATTAAATAAAGATGCCAACTGTCGTCTCAAATCACATGACATTTTTGGGAGAACAAGGAATGCAAATAGAAATTAGGAAAAATATGCAAAATAGACATACATACATACGTGTATGTACAGTGTGTACATAACAACAAAAGTATAGTGTGTCCCCATTCTCTAGTGATGCAACTATGATTTCAAATATTTTTGAGTTTGTTTTTTTTTTTAAAAACTATCTAATAATAAATCTTTATTTTGTTTCTTTGTCTGCCAATATTAAAGTCTAAGAATGCCTAGTATAATGGTAGGTTTATTGGCAATACTTTGGCCCTCTGACTCATTCAGTCCGAGGCGCATTAATCGTAGATGTCAAAGGTCGCGAGGTGGGAGGTGGGAGGAGGACGCTACGCATCGATAATTGTTTGGGTTTGCCAGAGGCACCTCTACCTGTATAAACAGGTGCTTCTGTTGGCCAGCAATTTGGGTTAATTTCCTTCGGCTGCCAACTTTTAGCTGGAAATCCGAACTTTGGCAATATAGTAAAGTGAAATGGGGGGGTGATGGGGAATAGAAACTTTGTCATGGTCTGGCCTCCCAATCATAGCAGGACTTGGTGTCGTAGTTGTGGGCTTTGGTTGGCCTCGAAATGGGGAGGCAAAACTTTCATGTTGTGGCCATGCAAATTCAGTGGCAACCAGGGCAACCAGGACACCTTTTAATTGGTATATTTAAGCCTTAAATATCTCCACAAAAAATCCCTATATATTGTTTTTAAAACTCTAAAAATTTATCCAAAAAAATTGGATAAGAAATCGGTTTGATTATGTCATAGGCCGAGGTCGTCAAAACAGTAACCACAACAGCTCTGTTGGCACAGCACAGCCTCGAGTGGAGCGAGCGGAGGAGCTATACCCCCCACCATTGGCGCCCACGCAACGCCACCGCCAAGTGGCACCCGCCAAGTTGATTGAGAGGCGCGACGAGGCGCGCAACCGCGACAGCGGACAGCGACCGAGACGACGTAATTTGTGCCGTGTATTCCGAACATTGTCTTGTTTATCGAGCAAATATTTGGACCATAAACCCCACCGGGGCCCCAATGGCTGCACACCGAATACACACACACACACACACACACAAACCGAGACACGGCACAGGTGAGCGGGCGAAGATCCCTCCCCAAGAAAAGATCTATGTCGGAAAAAATTCCGTTATGCCCCATATAACGGTTGCATAAAGATGGGGAGATGGGGCTGGCGAGGGTGTCGGACACCGGGAGAAGGTGTCGGAACAGAGATACATGTGTTTTCTTGGGTCGGAGACAGAGCCAGACGTAGTAGAAATTAGAACCAGTGACTCATCCTCACCAGAAAAGTATCTAGGGCGGTGTGTTTGTGTGTATTTGTATCTGGTATTTGCTCCTCCAGGCCATCAGCGGCCAGGCGGTGTGTGTGGCAAGATGTATGTACATACATACGCCTCTATATTTAACCACAGCCGCGAAAGACTTATGAGATGATCCAACCCACAGAAAGTCCAACGAAAAAACCAAAACCTAATCTCCCCGAACGAAAAACTGTCAATTCACCCAATCGGTGGGTAGCGATGATAGCGCTCTCTGTTGGCAACCGAAGTCCAATTAAATGATTAAGACTCACCTGGTGGACTCGAAGAAGTTGGCCTCACGGTTCATCAGCTCGTGACGGAACTTGGCCATCTCCTCCTCCATTTTACGCATCTCGGAATCGAAACGTTCGCGGATGTTACTGAACTCCGTATCGATGACACTGAAGTCGCCCAGCTTGATGGGGATATTCCTCTTGTTAGCCTCGGCCATTATATCTGTGATTTGGTAAGTGCTACTGGGGGGGGGCGGCAGTGGTGGCGGTTATATTTGGTGGTGGATGGCTGATGGCTAATGGCTAATGGCTTTCCTTTGAAAAGCACACACTTGGTACGTTCTATACGTTCTGTTTTGTTCTGCTCGACGCGCTTTCGAGCCGTTCACTCGTTCACTTGCTAATCGTCGAAGCAACCAAAAAACAACAAAAAAAACTGGGTAGTACAAAATGTATCTTCTAAATGTATCTGCGCCTCAAGACGTTCGGTTCGCACAGTTTGCCGCGTTTCTGGTTTCTGTTTCTTCTCTTCTCTGGGAGTGGACGCTTTTATACAGCGGTTCGGCCGCAAGAGCTATATGGCGTCGGAGAGCGTTGCACAGTGGTTGTTATCAATCGAAGAAATTATAATAATTTTAATATTAATCAAGTGCTTATTCTAAAAGCCATTTAAGAATTTGTTAAACTAGTTTATAGTTTAAATTAATTTTAATACAACTTATTAACTAAACATTTGTTTAAATATTCTTTAAATATTTTTGAATTAGAACTGAAACTGTTTTTTAAGATCTTTATATTTGAGAAGTTTTTTCTTGAATACTTTATCTTATTTAAATTATTTAAATTTTAATCTAAATTCATTTGTGTTTGTACTATATATCTTTTATAATGATTAAGATATTATTATATATATTTACCTATAACCACTGGAATCTTATTTTGTTCCCTATATTTTATCTTATAAATCAAATAATAAAACTTAAACCTTTACAATATTTACAACTTTTATTCTTTTATAAGAAAGCCATAACAATTATTATTATTTATATATTAAACCCTAAATAAAATGGAATTTAAAGTGCCCAAATATCGCGAAATCGAACCACTGTACCCTACCTAAAGAGAGCACTGGCACCCAAGCACGCACACTCCCAGCCCGCTCTTGCTCTCTTTCCGGCAATATACCCTACTCTCTGAAATGGGGCTTGCTAAGTTATTGGTTATGTTTGTGCATAATGTTGTTTCTTTAATCAAAATAAAGTTTTTTAGGACATCTTTGATATCATGAATGGCCCAGAACTAATTCATTCACCACCCACTGGTGCGTCATGGGCTTCTACGCTCATTCAAAAAATAGGTCCGATGCGTCAACATTTGGTTATTGTAACTGCATATTGACTTACAAACATAGATGTGTATACACTGGCCACTTTCGGACATTGTGTAATATTTTCATTTTTGCCCTTCAGTTTAGTTTTTGAACTTGAAGTTTAAATAGTTTTAAGACCATAAATTATATATAGTGTATACATTTTTAAACCTTTGGTTTTTAGAGTTTCGTACTTATATTTTCTTTATAGTTTTTTTACTTTTGAAATTTTATAGTTTTTGAATGTTTTTTAAAATGTTACCCACTATAATTTCAGGTTCTGAGAAGTCCTAAAGTATCTTTTTGAGTTTTATTCAGTTTCATCATCAAATAATCTATTTATAGAACAAAGATACATCATAAAATAGACTTAAATGTACAAGTTTCTCAATTAAATAAACAAAATAATGCTGTGAAAGGGTATTTGAATCCAATAAAAACCAAAATATACAATATAATATTATATTAAAGTGGGCGAAAGAACTCCAATCCCGGCTTGAAGGTGACCAAACTTTGAATGTGCAACTGCAGTTTCCCGGAACTGCATCTAGTTCCGGAACCTCAGCTTCAAGCGGATGGGGGGGAGGAGGAGGGTTTTCGCTGACGTGTACAGTACAGAAATCGGGTGGGTGGAATCAAAAGTGACTGTGGAAGGTGGCCGGATAAAAATTTGAACCGGTTCGAGATCAACGCTTTTGCACCGTTTTTGGGATTGTGGCGCGAACGAGAGATGATTTGTAACACCGCCAGTGTCGATGGGTCCACAAATTAGCCCCAGTGGGCGGAACGTTGGCGTCCCATAATCGTATATACGTCCCACGACCCCCTCCCCAGCAGTTTGTTTGTAAACAAATCCAAAAAAAAAAAATAATAAAAAAGGTGACTCAGCCAGTCTGGCTGCGATTCGTGTCCCGTGGGGTTCGTGAGTTGTACGGAGCCGAGCTTAGGATGTCCTTTTACGGAGTTCTCGCCGGTACATGGCACATGGCAAATGCAAATGATTTCATATAGAGCCGACTGCACCGAATGCCACTGCAATTAAGTAAACATTTTTATTGAGTACAGTGAAAGCTTTTATATGACAGGCTAATTTGTATTTTCATTATTCGAACTCAGGGTTGGGTAAACAAATTCCCCCACTGCATACATTTTATTCTACAAATTGTAAATAAATGGTATATATATTTCAAAATGTGTATCAGCTATAGAAGAGAGTCTTTTTCTAAAAATGGTTTGGATCGGATTGCAATGAATATAATTTCTAGAATTATTAATACTAGTAGAATATGCTAAAGAATTCCTCCCCAAAGGGAGCATTGACTGTGCACTGGTCCCATTTCCAATTTAAATTCCATTGGGGGCAGCATCAACAGCAACATCAACCGAGAGCTATACAAATAATAATAGATTTAATCATGAATTACGAAAATAAAATGACAATCATCGGTGTGATCAACTCGTTGCGGCTGAGGTGTTTTGCTTTTGGCAGCGGTAGCGCCCACATGGACGCGACTCGGCCGCTAATGCCCCCGAATAATGTCCAAACAATAAACCCGTCCAAATCGGTGACCTTGGAGGCGACAGAATCACTGGCTAAGCTGCCCAGTTGAGCAGAGGCATCCAGAAGAATCAACAACCCAGATCCCCGAGAATAATGCCACGACAACGCATCCATCCGATATCTTTTAATGCAGACAATGGATTTTGGGAATACTATAGATTTTTTTCTGAATAATATATCCAATTGAAATAGATAGATCTAGAATCTATAAGTTTACAGAACTTATAGAGTTTCTATCTTGTATTATACTAGTCACTACTATATTGCATTTTTCAAAGTAACACCCATAAAACCATAATATTTTAGTTTCTAAAGAGATGCCAATATTTTATTCTAAAACTTGCCGCCTTATTCATTATTTAAACAACTATGTATGCTATTTTTAAGAGGTCCATCCCCTCTGGAAAACCCCACCAATAAATACACGTCCTCCCCTTAAAGCTTAAACTTCTTTATTACCTTACCCTGGAACCCTAAAAATAACTATTATAACTATAACTATTCTGTAATAAATACTAGACCCTAAAACAAAAAACAAATTAAGAATTATTGTTATTACACAAATGCATAAATCTAAATACGTTTTCAAGAATGACACATCCTATAGAGTCAAAAAAAATAATAATTTCACCGCATCTGTAAATTTCGAGAGAATCTAGAAAAAACAAATTGCGGGCAAAGCTTTATATTTTCCCCGCGCCATGGCTGGGGAGGATCGGATCGGTTCGGATCGGAGGGAAGGGAAACGAAAACAAAATTTTCCTCACGTCATCGGAATACATGTTCAAGAGCGACGGACATCGGTGAACGCAAAACAGACCCCAAGGATATAGTATATAATTGCTCTAGTCATCCAATAGTATGTCATCTCATTCCCATTCCAAGTCTCGGCAATACCACACGCCCACCCAGCCACCCTTCTGCTGCTTCCCCAACCATATAGCCAAGTCAGAAATCAATCAAAATTTGCTCGCGATGATTTAGCATGGAATTTTTGGCTGATGATGAGAATTTTTCAGTTCGGGCAAATGGCAGCGGCAAATAGCGATCTCCTCCTGCGTGGGAGGCGTATATATATACATAAATACTATACTCTATATATATATATCGGCGTCGGCGTACAAGTCCACCGACTTGCTTGACGACAGCATTCAAAAATGTGTGACAGCCAAGAAAGAAAGTGTTTGTACTCAGGCGAAAGTGCACGTTACATACTGACACATAGCACTTAACATATATGTACAGAAGCATACATTAATTTAGTACAAAAAAAATTAAATCTTATAAATTCTTTAGACAAGCGACAACGTTAATTGTTTGTTCAGGCGCCCACCAAGAACATTTTCACAAATATTTTGATGACTAAACTCATAACGATTTCGTTTTTTAGCCCTATATATGCCATCATTTGTAAAGATTTGTCTAGAAAGAGTCAAACCTTTGGACTCTTGAAATTGTATACTTTAAATAGGGTTTTAATTTAAACAAAAAAATAATAACAAATCATGACTTTTGCTTTTAGTAAATTATTGAAATTTCCATCTAAAAGTAATTTTGCAGCTATGAGATAACAAAAAGAGTTATTATTTAAACTGCTAAATTATAAATTAATTATTATTTAAACTCAAGCTTAACTGTAGTTTTTTATTAAGCTTTTAACTTTTGAAATTTCACAATTTTAAAATTTCAGTTTTGCCCGCCAGTAGTGTTGTTAGCAACACTTATCGATATTTTTTTTTCTGGCAACTCTGTTTGACCCAAGTACGGTCACACGGCTATTAAATGTGTGCGTGTGTATTCCTCAGAATTGAATAAAAAAAAAAAAAATACAAACAATTTCCTTAAACCCAAACAGTGCGACACCTGGGCATTAAGTCAACAAAAAGTATGTCTGCCTATTACAATCTATACACTGGCGACTACGATGACGAGTCTATCGGCGATGAACGCAGCGAGGAAGGTGGGTACAATGGCGTCCATGGTGGCACTTCAAGCTACAAATTCAATCTTATAGATACGGACGACGCCAGTGAAACGGAGTTCCGTAGTGCTCAGCGGTACGGCGGCACCAACGGCACCACGAATACCAACAGTATGGGCAGCAATAGCGAGCTAAAGGAGCAGTAAGTAGGAGCCTATTTCCTTATCACTTTTTATCATTCTTATCCTTATCATCTTCTTATCTCTTCGGAAGGATGTACCAGCATAAGTTACTCAACCTTCAGAAACAGATGGAGGAACTGAATCAGCTCGTCCACCCAGAGTACGTGAAGAGATTAAAAAAGCTGGACACCCAACTGAAAGAACGACGGAGACTGAACGAAATCTATAAAGAGTATATGAGGGAGTGCGTCGAAAGGGACTATATACTGGAGAAGAAGGCCGCCCAGAAGGAGTACGACGAGAAAATGATGGACCTGAAGGACAATCTGATATCGGACTTTGAAGACCGCAAGCGACAGATCGAAAACGAGCGCTACAGCCTTGAACTGACCAATGATTCCATGGAAATTAAGACGACGGTCACCCGGAAGCTGCGAAGGCGACCCAACGAGCCCCTTCCCGTGATCGAGAAACGAAGGAAGCCCGCCACAGGACAGCTTCTGGTCTACCAGCTGGACGATAAGGAAATCGAATCCGATCTCAAGATTATCCAGCGTGGCAAGCCCTTGGCACCCAGTGCCCTCCAAAATGGACTCAGCTCCTATGCCCAGAGCCAGCAACAGCAGCAAGTGCATGGTCTTCTGCCCGAGTCCCCGGTCAGTAGTGGTGGCTATGTGGAGACCCGAATCGAGGACAATAAGCTGCTGTATGAGCGAAGGTGGTTTTGCCGAGGGCAGCAAGTCTACGTGGAAGGCAAGGATATGAGCAAGTTTGCTGCAACCATTACCGCCATTGGCAACGATGTGGTAAGTAGTTATATCCTATTTTTTGATGATTCCTCCATTGATCTCACTCTCCTGTGGCCCTTTTCCAGGTATGGGTGAAGCGAACGAACGAAAGTAAAGTCAAGATCAATATGTCGCACCTGGCAAAAGGTAAAATATCGATAAAGCGACGATAGTTACGGATCCATCAATAGGCCTACGACGATCGAGTCGTAGGTCGCTTTTAATCCAGAGGGCCGCGAGAGAGTATTCTCGTAGCCTGATCATTGTGTGCACAGAAACTTAGGTTAAGCATAAACAAATTTTTAAATTTAAAAACTCAAATTGTAAATAAAACCAATGCTTTTATCAAAATAAAGTCTTTTTTTTATTCAAGATTTTTAAGTTTTTATTTTATTAATGAGATTATATATCCAGAGCTCTTCTTGAGGAGGATCTGTGGAAAAAGATGGAATATGAGTTGTTTTTAATATTTTTTATTTAAAATTGAAACCAAAACTAAATATCTATTAGGCCTGGCTTGGAGGCAGCTTTAAAGGTTAAAGATTTAATCCAAAAACTATCCATGTGGGAGTTCTTCTCCTCCTCTAAGAAACCAGTTTTCTTGGAAACACTTCCTGGAATGCTTTGGAAGATGTCTTCTTGCCGGATTTTGGACCAAGAGGAAGGACTACCAAGCCTCCCTGACATGGCGCTGGTGGCTAAGAACGCATTCCTTGGCAGCAGCAGACTCTCCAGCCACCTAGCCAAGCCTCATCGCTCACTAAGCTCAGCTTCCGGTTATATACTCCTCCAAAGTGCTTCCGTTTCTCCCGCCCTTTTCCTCCGGCTAGATGGACAACCACAACGAAAAAAAAAAAACTGGGGGTTTCACTTGCGCTTGCTTTATAATTCTTCGGTCATAAAACATACACACGCTTCTTCTGAATCTGAAGTGGTTCTGTTGTTCTTGAGGGGAATATTCTTCAGACCATCATTTTTTTTTTTTTGTGTTTAATTTATACATTTAAAAAAAACTGATTCGCGCAGCATTGGTAGTCGCGGGAACTGCTTAGTTGCGGGAGCCGCGTCCGAATCCTCCGCGGAACTCGACCTCACCGGCACCGGGTCCAACATCACCCTTCTTGTCAACACCGCTGCCGCCGGGTGCGCGTCTGTAGGCCGAACGGTCTTCGCCGGTCTTGGAGGCATCGCCAGGGCCGCGGGGTCCGCCGGCAGCTGGACGAGGGCGCACAGTCTCGGAGCGAGCGGGGCGCTTCAGGGTCGAGGGCACAATCTCGGGGGGCAGATGCAGGTAGCTGCGGAGCTCCTCAATGCCCTCGTTGGTGAGGTACCAGTAGTAGTGCCTCCAGGCGAACTGCTCCTTGACAAGGCCGCGAGAGTGCAGCGACTGCAGAGCCTTGATGACGTGCAAGTTGGGGATGGACTCCAGCTCGGGATGCTTCTGGGCGTGGAAGTCCTTCTTGGCCACGATGACACCCTCTTTGAAGAGGTACTCGTAGATGGCTACACGATGGGCCTTTGGCATAAACATGCTGCACAGATAAAAAAAATAGACAAAAAAAATGGTAGTGTATTAGTTGACTTTGTTATGATTGTTGTTGTTTGGTCCGGGACTCCTTTTAAAATGTCCCGTTTGGCGTCATCGAAAGCACAAATCACAAAACACAAACTGCATCAGCTGCAGTGGTGGACGGGGATTGCGGTTTCAATTTGTTTAACTTATCACATAATTGGATTTCGCCACTTTTAATGGATTATTTCACGTACTTTGCGTCTTGAACTTGGCGGAGGACCGGAAAGAAAGGAAAAGAAATCTGACAGCGCTCTTCTTCTTAACCACGCACCAGGGTTGATTCCATCATATCGATATATCGATAGTCATGTTATGTTACCGATTCAGAGTGACCGTTGTGTATATTTAAAGACTTTAAACCGTGAAAACGAATAAGCTTATATTTAAATGACAAATTATGAAATAAATTGCCACAAAAAATATAATCGTTGTGTAAATTATCACAATGAAAACATAATAGAGTAACTGAATGTTGGGAATTTCGTTATTCTTTAAAAAGTGTGGCTGATTTTGTTGAATGACAAAATCTTTTTACTGAAAGCTTAAAGAGATATGGCAGCACTTAAATTTACAAAACTAATTATTTAAAAATGTTTTATTTGGTTTTGTAGTTTGTTTAGAAAGCTTTAGATAGCATATCAGCATAAATACTTTATAAGATTCTACTATCTTATCGTACAAGCTCCATATGATGCTTTCAAGGGTTTTTATTACTCATTCCCCAATACTTCCCCTTTAAATCACTACTCTTCCATTCTTTTAATGGTAGACTTTAAGAACTTGTATATTAATATATATTTTCTACAATATATCATAATAGTTCTTTATAAATTCAAATTAGCGCGCAGAATAAAGCAGTTTAAAGCAGTTAATAAAACACTGCTTGTGGCGAGCTTGGGCAATCGATAAGTTATTCGATTTATGAAATGTAAGCAGTAGTAACGGAAAAAATAAAAGTTTTGTTAGAAAATACGCCAAATCGACTTTTAAATGAATTAAAAGTAATAAATTGAAAGCTTTATTTCTCCGAAACTATTAACTAAAGAAGTAATTTTTGTGTCAATAAGTGATGGTCACACCGTCACACCTGGCAATTACAAAAATGAACCCGCCTATTGGGAAACCTGTTTTTCTCAGCTCAGGTTTTTAAGCCGCACTCTCTCCCGGTTACTACCAGCCGACACTCTCTCTCTCTCTGGGCCATGCAACAAGTGATCACCAGCGTGAACCGTTGTTCCCGAGTTTCCGAATGGAATTTCAAACGCTGCTCGACTGCCGGAGAAGTTTGTTGTGCATTTTTTTTTGGTGCGCGGCGTGCCACGGATTGCAAAAAACAAAAAGAAAAAAAAGTAAAAGATACAATTACCCATTCCCACACTTTAATGTTCAAAGCTACACCATAGCCACCAAGCCACAAAAGCAGTCAAAAATTGAAGTTTTTTTTATGTTTTGTTCGTTGTTATCCACACTCGTCAGTGCCGTGCAATTTATTTGTTCTAAAAAGTAATAAATAAAAAATATATATACAAAAAAAAAAACCTGCAACCAAACAAAAATACAAAATATAGCGAGAGAGAGAGAGCGAAAAAAATAATAATCAACTAAGCGAAATTTAAAGCTCGAGCAGAAGACACGAATGATATCCAATCCGAATTCTTCTCGCTTTTCTTCTAATGTTCTTAGTGACGAAGTGACGTTGAAAGCAGTCGAGAAGAGGAAGAGCCACGGAGAAAGAGAAGCGGAAAGAAGCCACAAGAAGAAGAACCGAAGAAAGAGCTAAAAAAAAGTTATATATATATATAGATAGATATAAAAAAAAATAAAAAACCATCACACACATACACTCGAACACGTAACGCTAGCTGCGAAGCCGGCCGAGACGTCAACGCCGGCAGCAGAACTGTTAACTGAAACGCAAGCCAACAACAACAACAACAGAAGCAACAACAACAAAGCCACAAGTAAGTAATGACCGTAGAGAGGGAATACGGAGAGCAGTACGGTCGGAGAGGGCCAATAATACTCGGGTCTCGGGTATATAGTATGTAGATATAACCTTTTGGTAGCAGCTTGCTGCTCTCTCTTGGAATTCAAATCAGATTCCGAAACAGAATCACGGCCAACAGCAGTAGTAGCAGCACCACCAACAACAACAACAACAATAAAAGCAACAACTGCCAGTGACATTAGAACTAGGATTGGCCAGGTCGATAAAAAAAATAGATACGCTTTTTTATTGAACAAGTTTGAAGCGTTCGTTGGAGGAGTTGGAGGGGGATTATAGGAATTTTTGGAATCTTAGGAGCATGAAAGGTATTTGGAATCTTAATGGTAACTATTTTGGAGTTTATAGATGTTTTTTAAAGAAAAAATTAACATCGATAAGCCTTTAACTGTTTGAAACATAAAAAGAAGAGCTCTCAAATGAGTCTTTCCCTTATTTCTTAAATTTAAAGTAGATTCTATACTTTTGTGTTCTTTTTTTGTATTGCCTTGCTTTTTAAGAAACTTTTTTTGAAAAACTTTTACTTAGAAACCTTTTTTTTAAGTTCCAAAGCCTTGGAATAATTTTTAAAGATTTTTAAGAGCTTAAGTTTAGACAAAATCTAGGATATTTACTCTATAAAATGGAGCTCTTTTTGTTATTTTAAAATTTAGGGTATGTATAAAGTGCGTTTATTGCAAATAAAAAACATAAAAGTCATATTTTTATAGTTAGCAGTATTAGTAATATTTTCAAGCCTAGTTATGCTAAAATTTAACATATTCTATTACCTTTTATAGAAAAAAGTTATTAAGAAGATAGAAGATTTAGCTACGAAAGTCTTGAGAGAAGCTAAAAAAAATAACCATAAATGAAACTACAAAAAATTCCACTCTCTCTCTTTGAATATTTGCATATTTTTAATATATTTTGAATGACTAGATTATTGCTTCCGAGTTTTTAAAAAACTTGTATGCAAAATATGGCCAAAATACAAGACCAAAATATAGGATGCCAGTAGCTTATATACATAGTTTCTAGATGATTTAAAGACAAGACTTTTTTCTATCAGAATCTGTTTATATACTTAAAAATCTCCAAAAATATATAAGCCAAAAGCCAAACTGTCAGTCAATTAATCAGTATTGCCAATGCCACTGCCATTGCCCCACTCCCTCGAAAGCCCAGCACCATTACCATTTAGCAATTACCCATTCCAATAGTGGGCTCTCCGAATCGCCCCCATCATGGCTAATTATAGAAAAAGTGTTGATTGCCTTTCGGTTTTTCGTCGTTGTTTTTGTTGTTTATCGTCTCTGACCATGAGCTCATCCCGGAGATGCAGTCTAACTGGGCTCCAACAAATGTTGCACGTGCGCCCTGAGACTCAAGCATTCTCTGGCCACAGATGTCTAAAAAGTGGCTAAAATGTTATGAGATGGGGGGGACCTGTTCTCTTCTGTTCTGGGACCGAATGCGATCGATTTCAATTTGTGTAACGGTACCGACTGCATTTGTTGCATAAGCTCGTCCTAACGGTTCTCCGAATGGCAGTGGCCAGTGGTCTCAACCTGCCACATATTTATGTTTTTTTTTTCTTTAGGGATTCCAATCAGATGTCTCGATTGGTCTCTTTTTGTTGTTGGTTTTTTTTTTTTTTTTTGGTTTTTGGCCATTGGTTTTGGCAAATCATGCCAAGAACGCGACTCGACGCGGCTATTTGCTGCTGCCAACAACGGTATACGATGGCAATACAGTTAGGCGTGCAAAAAGCCAGAAAAAAAAATGAAGAAATATACTCTGTATATACATATATATATAAAGAATCGACGAAAAAGCAACGCTAAAGCTATAAAACAAAAAAAAATTGGTGGTGGCGCAAAAGAAAACTGGTTCCGGCCATCGAAGAATGCCGCAGCGGCTTGGCCACTTGGCCAGGTCCGAATGGTTTTTCTATACAGCTCTATGTATGTGTGTGTGTGTGTCTCTGTATGTGTGTGTGTGCGTGCCACTTCCGTACAACAACGCCCTGTCCCCTAGCCCCTTTTTTTTTCTTCATCTCTTTCCCGGCATAGTTAGCCTCTCCCTCATAGTTGCTCCATCTCTCTCACTCACTCTCTCAAGACTTTGGAATTCTTGCGTTCGAGTTCGCTGCCTAAGTCTTTTGTTTTGCCTTGCTACACGCCGTGTTTTCTTATCGCTGGTAGAGTTTTCATCCACTGTCAGTGACAGTGTGTCTTTATTATGAATATAATTTAGGAAAAAAAATAAGGAATAATAATTCTTACAATTTTTAACATTAATTTAGAAAAAAGAAAGTTTTAATAGTTTTCTGTATATTTTTGTTACCTTCAAAATTGTATTTTTTTATTAAAGCCTTATAATACATAGTTTTAAAATGAATCTTTATTAAAAATAACTACCACTAAATATTCCTCAGATGTATCTCTTAAGATATCTACTAAGAAATCCCTATTTTCTTGCTCTAAAATATATTTTCCTTTAAAAACTCCTTCAAGATAAAATCATAAACCAACAGTATTTATTATTTCCTTACCTAGCTTGTCTTTTATTTATTTTTTTTATGCCACTTGCAGTATCCATCTATTTATTTTTTTTGCTTACTATTCGCTTTCGAGCTCATTTTCATGCTGGCGACGCTGGAAGAAAGAGCTCCCCAGTGCCGCAAATGCTAAAAAATGCATAACAAAAGGCAAAGCAAACACCAATACCAATATCTTGTATACCACTGGGGCTAACATGGCCCAAACAATCACTCACACTCATGCTAATGCGACAAAGATGTTAATTGACTTTTACTTTATTTAAACAAAATAGTCACAGTCACAGGCGGCGAGTCACAGAAGAAAACCGCGACACGAAACCTCCAACCGTTGCTGCCATCTCTCCCCATTGAGTGAAATTTTTTTAATTTACCTTACGTTTTTTTATTATTATTATTAATTTATTGTTTTTTCAACCCCCTCTCCTCCATATTTTTTGTTTCGGTTTTGTTAACTTTATTTATAAATAAAAGAAATAAGAAACATCTCTGGTTCTTCGTCATCGATTTCGTTTTTCGATCGAAAGCCTACACGTTGTTATTAAGTTTTTAATCGATTTGAATGATGCGATAATTGGTGGCATCCAAAATTCATTTGGCCTGGGAACTCAGCCATCAGAGCCATCAGAGCCATCCGAGGTGTTTTGATTTAATAAATTCGATAATAAAGGGTTTTTAATAAATTGGGTTACAAATTGGAAATTATATTTTTGAGAAAGTTTAAGAGAACATTGCGATAATGATGGCGAAGGGATTTTCTTATAGAGTTTGTGGCACAATATGGCCCTACCTTCTTGGCCACCAAACTTGCCAAGGCCTACATACCAAAAACGCCCTCAAAAAATCGCAGCTGTTTTCCATTTAAAAATCTGACAATGTGGTGGGCGCTTGTTTCCTTTTAGATTTTAATAATTAAAAAAAGCTCCAAACCTAAAAGTTAACTATTGTATTTGTTGCCTTGTTGCATGTTGGCCATGTTGCGGGTGCGGCATTGCAAAAAAAAAGTGGCACTCCTCCAAAGCAGACAAACCCAAGTGACACCCTCGATCGATCGTTAGAATACTTTATGCACTCCGCCTGCCACTTTCAATTGTTGTCTTTGTTTTTGTGATTTTGTGTGTTGTTTTTTAGGAGATTTCCCTTTTTTTTTTGTTGCCTCTGCGTGCATAAACTTATCCATACGCCGGAGTATCTGTATCTGTAGCTGTGACTCCGTTTGTCTGTGTTCGAGTATCTGTGGCGCGTATTTGTGCGAATGTGTTGGTGATCGATGAGCAGCAAACCTGGCAACATGGCGCGCTTTTTTTTTTTTATATTTTTCTCCAAAGGTTTATTGGCCTTTTGGCTTACTCTCTTCAGTGTGTGTGTGTCGCCATTTTAGCTCGAACTTGGCTCTGGCTCTGACTCTGACTCTGGCTCTGGCTAGTGAAATCGTGCGCTGACTTCGACTTGGACTTCTTGCTAAATATTTCTTCTTTCTACATAAAATTTTCTATTTGTCCAACCCGAAAAAAGCAAAAAAAAAATAGAGGTATGTGCTTAGGCAGCAGGGCAATTAAGCCGCTTACTGCAACAACACGGTATAATATATGGCTAGTCACCTCCCTAGACAGGCCACAAGTGTGTGCCTGTTGACTGTTTTTGGCCAAAGCTTTTAGCCAATAAGTCAAGCTGTCAGTCAGGCAGTCAGGCATCCAGACATTCAGCCATCCAGCCAGCCAGACTAGGTTTAATTGAATCGGGCCTGGCCTGAAGAAGAAAAGGCTCTTTGGATCTTTTATGCTTGAATTGTGATTATGATTTGGCTTTAAAAATTATGGCCTTTCTGAGTTAGCTTATCATTATTTTTTGATCAAAAAACACACACGCAGCCGACGAAGGAAAAAACGAAAGCCAACTTGCATATCGAAAAGCCATAAACTTTGAAAATTATTTCAAACATCAGCAATAAATAATAAATAATGCATAATTGTAGCGAATGTGTTAAGTGGGTAACAAAAACGCAACTCGAAAGTAAACCAAAAATAAATCGCAATTAATTGCAGCTCACAGTAGCTAGTTGCAAGTTGCAGTTCGACAAACTGAATCTCAATTATGAAAACCAAAACAAAATCGTTTTAATAAACAATTTAATTAAAGTTCGCATTTGGTTGTGCGTGTGTGTAGTGTGATGGCACTCCACTTGAGTTTCACTTTGTGGCAGCCACCAAGCTGCACCCCTCTGCCCAATGTTTTTTTTAGGGCCCATACAAATATTTCAGCTATGCCAAGAATGTGTCCATACCCTCAAAGCTAGAAACTAGCTCTGCCAGACAATGAAGCACATTTTTCAGAGGTTTTTTTTTCCACCAAACCAACACCTGAGTTTATGAATAACTTAACATTTAAGCGTTTAAGCAGGTGCGGTCGGCCATGGGTGTGTGTGAGTGTGTCATAGTTGATAACAAATCATTTTTAGAAATCGAACAAAACACTGCTTATAAAAATTCAAAGATTTTTCGGTTTTTTGGCCGTCATGGGAACTGCTTGAATTTTGGTAATACTTCCCATAGGAATATGTTAATGAGAAGATAGGAATAGTTTCTAGAATGGTACATAGTTCTAGTAATTATGGTAATTTTTGTTGTCTTTTTCAGAATTTTTGATAAAAATTCGAAAGACTTAGGCAACAAACTTGATGATTTGCTTAGGTCTCTTTTTAGAGAATTTGTCTTTTATTTGTTCTAGTTTTTGAGATATTTGTAGAAAAACTCTTCAGAAAATATAAAAAGTATTTAAGCTATAAATTTTAAAAGATTAAATGCATTAAAACGTAAGCATTTTTCTAGAATTAAAATAAAGTGAAAAGCCCTGCTTTTAGACTGGAATCTGGCCAGCATTTTACTTAAGTTAAAGGCTTAAATAAAGTAAAAATATAATGTTTTTAGTAAATTTACATATTCAAAACAAATATTCATAAGATAAATTTTTTAAATATATTTTATTTAACCCGAAAACGAAGTTATAATAATTTCCTATTATAGGAAAGAAGATGCAGCCCTGCAGTTTAGCTTTTTTAATCTAGCTAGCATTTAATTAAAGTTTAGAGCTAAGAATCAATTAAAAATAAATGTTTTTTTTATAATTTAGCATATTTCAAACATCTATTTTGTTTAATATATTTTGTTTAAATATTTTTCTTAAGCAAAAAACTTAACAAATCAAAGAAAACCAACACATATCCTAAACACTTGCTTGATATCCATATCTTTCATATCTTATTTATTAAAATCTAAACAAATCTTAAATAAATCATACACCTGCATATTTTTGATTTAAAAAAATCTTAAGAATTGTGCCATATCCGTTTGTTTGTTGTTGCCAAGTCGTATGAATTTTTTACGAATGATTGAACAATTGGTTTCACACGGAATTCTTCTGATTGTTATTCCACATCATTGGATATTTGCTCATTGATTACGAACTCTCATGATTATGTTTTAGTGTTGTTGTTGTTAAGGCAGCTTCAATTGTTTTTGTTGTTGTTGTTGTAGTAGTTCTTGTTTGGCTTTTTGTTGTTGTTGTTGTTTTTTAGCATCAAACGTGAACTGCAAGGCAGCAACGTCTTAGCATTGGAATGCGGTCGAACTCGTACTTTAAGCCAAGATATTTTAGCTCTTTTTTGTTGTTATTGTTGTTGTTATTGTTGTTGTGTAACCAAAAAAAGATCCAAAAGAGAGGGAGCTAGCTACCTAGGCTAGAAAGAGATGAATGAAAATGAATGAAATTTTGGATCTACGAAACGAGTTGCCACTCGGGTATATGTTGACTCTATTAATTCGTAAGCACTTGCCACTTGGCCAGCATTGGTTACTGGGCCAGGCCCAAAGACTCCAATTTCCAAGTCGTACAAGCCATATCCGATTGACTCACTTTTCAAGACAAGTCAAAAACCAAAAAAAAAAATAAACTGCATGAATCAAATCCAAAAAGCCAAAGCCAATCCAATCAAATGGCGACAACCTGGCTTGTTGCTTTTGGGCATAAATATTTATGTATATGTGTTAAAGGTATTTTGCCGCAAAAAAAAAAAAAACAGGTGAAAGTTGTGCCTGAGAAAAGGCCAACAGACAAAACACCAACAACAACAACAAACCGTTGCCACCAAAAACAATAACAATAAGAAGCATTTCTTTGGAGAGTTTGTCTTTTTTTTCGGAATCTGTTTAATATTCTTTTTGGCCAACCTATATATTCCTGGGCGGTTGGAATTTCATTATTTATGATATGGCTTTTGATTTTTTTTTGGAAATTTCTTAATGAACTTGCATTTTTTTTATTCCAATCATAATTTTAAATACATTCTTTACATATTAATTTGGAGAGATATTTCCCTTTGAACTCGATTCCTTTTTATTAATTCTTTTCTATTAAGTTTAGCCTTTCTAAAAGTTTTTCTTTCTGTGTCTCTGGTGTTGCATTTCATTGCACTTCACTCGGTCTCGGTTGGCAAACATTTTCCAACAGTTATATATAGATATACAAAAGATATATCTATATATCTCGAAATATTTTACTTTCATTCATAGAGCGGCCTTCGCGTCATTGACTTGAAAACGTCGACATTCACTGTGGAATCGCTCACGATTACAATCACAATCTTGTTTATACAGATCTACCTATATACTATCTTAAATATATATATATACATCAAGTCTGATAAGCTGCATGAGCAACTATTTTTGAATGGTATTATGGAAAGGTGCAATAATTACGTGAATTTTATGCTTTAATTACAACCTTACTTATTAAATTTTTGTTGTATCATTTCTTATAGCAATGAATCAACCGGTTTGAAGACCTCTGCCACGCCCCCTATCCATTTCCCAGAGCAGATCCAGTAGAGATATTATCCGCGCACATCCGCGCGCATTTGGTAGAAGCGAAAGCCACGGGGAGCTGCTGGAAAGTCTCGTTTACGTGGACCACCTGACCTGACCAGGACCAGACCAAGGAGAATCTTGAGAAGGAGGAGCTAGCAGCTAGCCAAGAGTGAGCCATGGACTGGGCCGAAGGCGATCTGGTTTGGTTCGATCCGGGGATGGGTCATCCCATACCCGGTGAGATCCAGGAAGTGCATCGCGCTGCTCAGGTGATTGTTGTCCAGGCGCTCATCAAAGGAAAGGTTAGTATACTTATGGTTTAACATTCTTCACAAGAGTTGGGACTTTAGGACCAAAATCTTTAGAAAAGTACCAGGTATCATATCGTCTTTCAATTTTTAGAGGTTTCTCTTCAAAAGTAAACTCTTCTTCAAAATTATACCATTTTTAAAACCAAATATTTTCCAAAACCCAAACCCGAAACCGTTTTTCCAAGTGCATTTAAAGAAATCATTATTTTTCGCACTCACTGTACCGATTTCACACCTCTGTTGACCCAAAACCCATGAACGTTTAGTTTTCGTGGCCCACTGTTTGGTTTTTCAATTTGTTTTCGGTTTTCGGTATTTGGTTTTTGGGTTTTGGGTTTTCGATTTCGCCTCGGCCCATGAATGCTTTTCACTATTTTCACCCCGACCCATACTGTTTGCACTCACTGTGTGTTTATATATTTTTTTTATTTCGGATTTTCGCCGACGAGGGCCCCTTTTGTCGGAATTTATGGAATGTGTACTCTAGCCGGGATTTATGGGCCAATTTTGTAGCCAACATAGTGAAGCCAAACATTGGCTTGCCAGTTGGATGTTTTTTGTTTTTTTTGTTTAAGGTGGAATGGTGTGTTTACTGTAGAGGTTTGCTCGAGGACCGACTGTACTCTGGGCAACTAAATAATTGCACTCGACTGGACCAGGCGCGTTTCCTTTTTCCTTTCCGTCGGCGGTCGAGGGGAGCAATTATGAGGAGCAATCACTGGCTAGTTGCCAGCATTAGCTGGAGGCACTGAAAAAAAATATTTTGAGTTTTAATAGCTCTTCTTAAATCATAGAGAAAGAAGTTCTTTAAAAGCTTTTTAGTTTTCTTTTTTCTGGAAATTTAGTTTGAATGTTATGGTTATTTTTAAAAATTATTTGCATTTAATATTCGCACTTGAGTATTTTTGGGTGCTTCTATAATTTGTAGAAAATATTTTTTAGCCAAGTTTTTACTTTTTATTTGCCAAATAATTGTTACTTTTTATTTGCAAAAAAAAGTAGGAAAGAAAACTGTCATCATACCATATATTTAATACATAATAAGTAGCTCTGGTACTTTTACAGACAAGACTTTTAAAAAGAAAGCTATAGTTTATTATTTTGTTTAATATTTTAATAATATTTGCATGTTTTAGGACTTAAATAATTTCTTAACTAAGTTTGAGAAAGTTTACTTAGTAAAAGTATTAGAAAATCATAAGAAGCTTCAATGTTTTTAGGTGTCTGTTAGAAACTTCATGCTACCTTTTAGAATTACCTTTTTTTTAGACCACTTTTTTCTCAAATAAAGTTATCTCAGTGCACCTGCAGTAGCATAACGTTAACTGTAGCGGTACCAGCTGCCAGATTGTAAAAAAGAATAAAAAAAAACCAGTCACATGTGACTTGCATCCTGTTCCAGGTGAACCTGTTCCAGAACCATGTGTTCTACAGTTGGCCGAGGATCTTCAATCTCAGATCCCAGAACAGATATGATTGGTTAGGATCATGGTTCTTGGGGATAATAGTTCTGGGGATAATAGTTCTTTACCTTACCAGGTGCTGAGAGGTGTAATCAAAGAATTTAATCAATTATTGAAAAGAGTAGTGCGTAAAAGTGGGCAGTCTTCTATTTTTTATTATTGCAGAAGATTTAAGAAAAAATTAAAGAAATTAAAGAAAACTGAACCATTGTTATGGTATATAGCCTACAAAGCTTGTGATTTTTAAAGTAAAATATGTTTGTTTATAAAATATAAATCTTAAAAGTAAAAGTAAAGACTACCAACTTAAAAGTTGACTAAACTTTAGAGTAAATCTTAAAATATGACCTCCTGTAACTCATATTTCCGTTGTGTACTTTTAGGGATGACCAGTATAATTTAATGATTTATTTTCTACTTAATAAACTACTAGAAAAATCTATTAATTAATCAAAAATAGTTTAAAAACTTTAACAAATCTTCGTGTTTTTCTAGAGACTTTTCACGCCCTTGTTTGTTTGTTTTTTTTTGATTAAATGACATATCCCCTCCGCCTCACACGAAGCTTGAAGAATGAAAATTGTAGACCGAAGAAGACCGAGACTCAGAAGACGGCTGAAGACTGAAGAGCCCAAGAACCGGATCTGGGTTTTGGTATTGATCTTGGTGTCTCAGAGATGGATTTAGAGATGGAGAAAGTCCCACACATTCTCCGTCTAATTGAAAGCCGATCGATCGGGTTTCTTCTTTCTTTCTTTGATTTCTATTTAGTTTCTTGATGCTCTATAGTTTTGATTAAAATTTAATTAGTTTCCACTTAAAATAGAGTATTTAGAATTAGAATTAGAATAAAATATAGTAATATAAAGTTCTTTCCAAAAATTCTTTCAAAGAGTATACCCACTTCGTTGTAGTTTCTTGTTTATTTTTTGAATTTTATTTGTTTTGGTTGCGGAGAGTGTGTTCTGGTAACTTGGTGGCTGTAACAGGAGTGTCATCTGGTCTGGTCGGGTTCCAACTAGTGGTCCGGCTCCCCATCTCCTCCAACTCCACCAATTGGCTACAAAAAAAGAACGTGTTTTGGTTGGAAAAACCGTTTTAGAAACGTTTGGGGAAAATTGTGGCAGAGCCACTCCGCCAGAATCCGATTCCTTTCAGTTGCATTCGAGGCGTCTCTCGTGTGGCACGATCTGGATCTTGTTTTGTACTCTTTGTGCCAGTTTTTTTGTGGAATTTTGTTATATTTTTGGGCTGGCTTCCGGATGCGCATCGTCCGGTTCCACTTGGAGCCCTGGCAGCGTGGCGGCGGCGGCTCGATCACCCCCAGTCCCGCCCAGTCGCCATCGCTGGGCCTGCTCTCGCCCCATGTCCTGCGCCGCCAGCGCCCGGCCAGCCTCGACGAGGTGGAGGGGGCCGACTTGCCGGCCCTGTCCGCCCACCATCCGGCCCTGCCCGCCAGTCGGAGGCGCCGCTTAAAGTGCCACCGCTATCCCCAGGTGGTGAAGCGGCTGTCGACTTTGTGCAGCGATGTGATAGCCCGCCATGTGAGATTTCCCATTTAATGGACACCTAAGCTTCCCAAGAAACCATTCTCCCTTGAACTTGAATACTAAAGTCTACTATTTCTCACTTACAGCCACAGACGTTCGCCCTGCAACCCGGCGAGGGCAACCTGCGCGCCCGCCAGGATCTGGGCAGCAGTGGGGTGGAGGACATGACCCTGCTGGATGACCTGCACGAGGCCTCGCTCCTCTGGAATCTGCGCCTGCGCTACGACAAGGGCCTCATCTACACCTTTGCCGGCAGCATCCTGATCGCCGTCAATCCGTACAAGATGTTCCCGGACGCCTATGGCCTAGAGGTGGCCAAGCAGTACGCCGGCCGACCGCTGGGATCCCTGCCGCCGCATCTGTTCGCCATCGGAGCAGCGGCCCACGCCGCTCTGCCCTCGCCCCAGGTGGTGGTCATTTCCGGCGAAAGCGGCTCCGGGAAGACGGAGTCCACCAAGCTGGTGATGCAGTACCTGGCCGCAGTGGTGCCGGGCGGAGGATCCGCCTCGGCGGTCATCACCGAACAGATCCTGGAGGCGGCACCGCTGCTGGAGGCGTTCGGCAACGCGAGAACCGCCAGGAACGACAACAGCTCCAGGTTTGGCAAGTACCTGGAGGTCTACTTCAAGAGCGGAGCCATTGTGGGTGCCAAGATTACGCAGTACCTGCTGGAGAAGTCCAGGATCGTGACCCAGGCGCCGGGCGAGCGCAACTACCACGTCTTCTACGAGCTCCTGGGCGGCCTGTCCGAGTCGGAGCGCTCCAAGTACGGCCTCCTGGAGGCGGACAAGTACTTCTACCTGAACCAGGGAGCCACCGACTGTGCCAGCGGCCGGGTGGACTGGGAGTCTCTCCAGGGCGCCATGCAGGTCCTGGGCGTCTCTGAGGGCGAACGCGAAGGCATCGTCCGTGTCCTGGCCGCCGTTCTGCATCTGGGAAACGTTTACTTCCATCGCCGGCAGCTGCGCCATGGGCAGGAGGGCGTGGAGGTGGGATCCGATGCGGAGATCAAGTGGGCGGCCCACCTGCTGCACATCAGCGCCGACGGACTGCACCGGGCGCTGACCAGCCGGACGACGGAGGCGCGAGCCGAGCGACTGCATACGCCGCTGGGCATCGACCAGGCCCTGGACGCCCGAGATGCCTTCGCCAAGGCGCTGTACGCCGGACTCTTCAACTGGCTGGTGTCGCGGATCAACTCGATCGTCCAGAAGGGCGGCACCCACGACGCCCACCGCATCAGCATCCTGGACATTTTCGGGTTCGAGGACCTGGCCGAGAACAGCTTCGAGCAGCTCTGCATCAACTACGCCAACGAGAACCTCCAGCTGTACTTCAACAAGCACGTCTTCAAGCTGGAGCAGGCCGAGTACGCCCGAGAGCGGCTCGAGTGGACGCCCCTCGCCTGGGACGACAACCTGCCGGTGATCCATCTGCTGGCCAAGAAGCCGGTCGGCATCTGCCATCTCTTGGATGACGAGTCCAACTTCCCGCGTGCCACCGACCTGAGTTTCCTCGAGAAGTGCCACTACAACCATGCCCTGAGCGAGCTCTACGCCCGTCCCCGGATCGGCGCCCAGGAGTTCGGAGTCACCCACTACGCCGGCCAGGTGTGGTACTGTGTGGACGGGTTCCTGGACAAGAACCGAGACGCCTTGCGGGGCGATGTTTTGGAGCTGCTGGCCTCCAGTCGGCTGACTCTAGTCGGGGAGCTGACCAAGCAGCTGCGCGCCCAGCGGGATGCCGGAAAGACCCTTCCCAAGGGTAGCAATGGACGATTCGTGACCATGAAGCCGAGGACTCCGACTGTGGCGGCCCGCTTTGCCGACTCCCTGCAGCAGCTGCTCCAGTCGATGGGAAGGTGCCATCCGTGGTTCGTGCGCTGCATCAAGCCCAACCAGGAGAAGCACGCCCTCCGCATGGACATGCCGTGCGTGCTCCAGCAGCTCCGCTATCTGGGCATGCTGGACACCATCCAGATCCGGCAGCGCGGCTACCCGGTGCGACTCCGCTTCCAGCACTTTGTGGAGCGGTATCGACATCTCCTGGCCAGTCCGCTGGCTAGGGGTACCCCCTACCGGGAGCTGTGCCGCGTCCTCCTCGAGGCCATGCCGCGCACCGGAGTCGAGGGCCCCGACTACCAGCTGGGTGCCACGCGGGTGTTCCTGCGCGAGGCCCTGCACCGCGCCCTGGAGAGCGGCCGGACGGAGCGGCTCCGGCGGGCGGCTGTTAGTGTCCAGCGCCACGTACGAGGTATGCTGGTGCGCCGCCAGCTGGCGCGTCGTGAGACAGCGGCTACGAAGCTGCAAGCCCGTTGGCGCGGTCAGCGGGAGCAGCAGCGCTACCGGAATCTGCGCAAGGGCGCCCTCACCGCCCAAAGACTGTGGCGCGGGCGCCAGGCCAGGAGAAGGGTGCAGCAACTCCGCTCGGATCACCGCCGGAGGCAAGAAGCTCGCGAAGCAGCACAGCGGGCGCGTGAGGCCCGGGAGGCGAAGCAGGCGGTGCTGGAGAGAAGCCAGCTGAGCTACCTGGACATACCCGCCGAGCTGGCCTTCATCTACTCCAAGCTGCAGGGCTGGTCACCGCCGCACGGCGATCGGAATCTGGTCAAGGTCCTGGGAACGGTGCCAGGACCTCCAAACGCCGCCATGCAGCTGCCCGAGGATCTGGCCCAGTTCTCCTTCGGAAAGTTCAGCAGCGTCTACTGCAACGGCATGAGGCTGCAGCCGCGGCGGGAGCCCATCACGGCGCCCTTCCTCTCCAGAGCCGCGTCGCGGGATCAGGACTTCCAGGACGCTCTGGCCGTGTTCAAGCTGATACTGCGATGGAGCAACGACAAGTCGCTGGAGGGCGCCAAGGAGAAGCTCCTGGCCGACTACATCGTCCACAAGGCGCTGAGCTCGCGCGGCCTGAGGGACGAGATCCTGGTGCAGCTCTGCAACCAGGTGCACGGCCTGCCGCCCACCTCCACCGAGGCCACCAGGCTGTGGCAGCTGCTCGGTCAGTGCCTCTGCTGCTTCCAGCCCAGCGCCGCCTTCAGCAAGTATCTGATGCGCTTCGTGGACGACGAAGCTCCTCCGAATCTCCGGCCGCTGCTCCTCCGCCAGCTGCTGCGCCAGTCCGGCTCCGGGAGCCAGGCTGCGGGCGGCGGTGCGGGTAGGAGCTTCGTGCCCGCCTGGCTGGAGTGGCGCGCCTGGACGCGGGGCTGCGACATGGCCCTGCCCCTCACCCTGCCCGACGAGGCCAGCCAAACGGTGGCCGTCGATTCCTGGACGAGCTGCGAGGAGGCCGCCGCCCTAGCCGTCTCCTCTCTGGGCGTCTCCAGCCGGGGCTGGACTCTAGTCCTCGACGACGGCCAGCAGCTGACCGATAGCTGCGGACTGGACTACGTCATGGATCTGATCGCCGAGAAGGAGCTGTGTCCGGCCTTCCCAGCTCCCAGGAGCGACCTGCTCCGCTCGGGAGCCAAGTTCGCTCGGACCCCGCTGCCGGAGGCCGTGAAACGTCCGGCTGTACCGCCTCCAGCCCCGCCCACTGCGGGCGCCAAGGAGGAGATGCCACGGGAGCGACGCAGCAGCCGGGAGCTCTTGTCCCGCAGCTCGGCCCTCAACGAACGATACTTTGAAAGGGAGCCCAGTCCAGGTCCGGGCACGAGTTCCGGCCAGAGCCAGGCCAAGTCGCGCTCCAAGTCCCTGGACGACTTGCTGGCCGGAGACATTGCTCCGGTGCAGACGGACTGCGACTCCCAGGAGCCGCTTCACACACTCGGACTCTCGGAGAGTCGCCTCAACGATCGCTACCACTCCGCGGAGCGACTGGCTCCGATGGGCAAGGAGACGGCGCCGCGCTACCAGAAGTCCCAGCACGCCGGTAGGAGATCCCACGCCGCCTCCCATGGCTCCCACTCAAGCAAGTACGCCGACAAAGCGGAGTACGCCACCCGATCCTCCGCCATGTCGGACACCAGTGAGGCGCCGTCCCTGGCCTCGCACGTCCGTCGGGTGAGAGTGCCCTCGCAGGCCTCCGATGTGGACCAGTTTCTGGACGACTTGTTCAGCCCGGTGCTCGATGGTTCCCTGGACGAGCTATCAGATGCCAGATCCTTGGCAGCCAGCATCCGGGGAAGCGGAGTTAAGAAACAGGAGGAGGAGGAGGAGGACTTCGACTTGGAATCGGAATCGGAAATCGAAGACCTGGATGACTACATCAACGAACTGATGCCCAGCCACTTGGAAAACCTGTATAACCTGAAGGACAAGGAGCACCTGGTGGTCGCCATCAAGGGAGGCGGCAGCACCGACAGCAACGGGGCGGATCCCCTGCTCCATCAACTGATGCAACTACCGGCGGAGACGGACTCCGCCCCGGCCCTCTACCAGCAGCAGGTGCAGCGCGCCTTCCTCCAGTCGGCCATGGCCCAGAATCTCCAAATCCAGCAGCAGCTCCTGGCCCAGAACCAGGCGCTCCAGACCCTGCTCAGCCAGCAGGCAGCAGCCGCAGCGGCGGCCACCAGTTCTGCCTCCCCACCGCCGCCCCCTGTATCGGGATCCGCAGGAGTTCTGAGTAGCCTTTCCATCTCGCCGCCACCACCGCAATCCCCACTGCGGATGAAGACCACACGGAGCAGTCTGGTGGTGATGGAATCTATGCAGCCACCGGCACCGCCACCACCGCCACCAATGCCGCCACCACTGGAGTGCAAGGATCCTTCGGAGACGCGACACTTCCTGGATCCCTACGGGCGGGCCAAGACCGTGCGGATCGGCAAGTGGCGCTGGCCGCCGCCGCAGGATGAGCCCCAGTTCCAGACCGAGGAGGACTTCTTCGCCTTCAAGATGCGCCAGCAGCAGCGGAAGACCACGCCCCAGGCCCAGCACCATTCACACCACCAGGTGGCTCTCAACGGTGGTCCAGGTGGCGCCTCCGCCACGGCTATCGAATGGGAGGAGTTCGAGATCGAGAGCCCGACGCCGCCGCCGCTGATGGGCGGCCAGCCGCAGCTGATGCGGAGCAGTATCCGGCTGGAGACGAGTACCAGTACCACCACTGCCATCACCACCACCTCGGGAGCCGGTGCCGGCAGAGATATGCAGGATGCGGGCGGGGCACCGCCACTCCAGAGTGTCGTCACAACCACGAAGCTGGCCAAGAAGAGCTTCGAGATCGGAGCCGACCGCCCGCCACCCGGCAGCGTGGGCAAGCTGAAGCTCAGCTCCGAGATGCGCCAGCGACTGGAGCAGGTGACGGCGGGCCACTCGGTGCGCTCCACCGTCTCCACCAAGTCGGAGCAGCGGGCGCCGGCCAAGCTGGAGGACACCCGGAAGCTGATGCTCCAGCAGCAGCTCGGAGGCCTCTTCGCCAGCGTGAGTGGCGGCGCCGGAGGCGGTGGCTCCGCTCCTGGTGGCTCCAACGAACCGCATGCCATCCCCGTGCGCGCCCAGATCGAGCGGATGGAGGGCAAGCTCTCGCCGCCGCCAGCTCCACCCTCGGGCGGGTGGCCTGGAGTGCTCCTGCCACCGGCTCCGAGTGTTCCAGCACCGCCGCCGCCCATCCGGCCACCCAGCATGGCCCCGCCAGCCCCTCCGCCGGCCCCCCAGAGTCCTCCGACCACTAGGAGCCCGGAACCGGAGCCGGACTACCGGATAGCCGGCGCCAAGGAGCACGTGCCGGCCTTCATCCAGCGCCAGGAGCGCGACACCTTCGGGGCAGTGCGTCCGCAGCAGCACCATCCGATGATGAACAGCAGCAGCCACCATCTGCACCTGGAGGAGCACCATCACCATCACAACCACTCCGCATCTTCCTCGCCGGCGGCAGCTGGGTGGGAGCAGGCGGAGCGGGAGCGATCCCGCAGCCGGAGCCGAAGCCGCGACCGTGAGGACTACTCCGAGTCCGTGTGGGACCGGGCGGAGGTGGAGGGTCCTGCCTCGGGCAGTGGCAGCGAGAAGGAGCGCGAGAAGCGGGAACGCGAACGGGAGCGGCTCTACGAGCTGCGCCAGGTGGAGCGGGAACGGGAGAGTCACAAAGTCTACCAGCCGGCACCTCCGCGCGTCATCCAGGCCAGTTTGGACAACACCGGAAGGAGGGAGCGAGAACGGGAAAGGGAGCGGGAGCAGGAACGCGGCCCGGCCACCTTCCGCACCCACATGGCCCAGAAGTACGAGCACGAGCGGAAGCGCAAGAGCTCGGCCAGCTCCGGGATGCGTGAGGAGCTGGACTCGATGCGTTCACTGGCCACGACGCCGCCGGCAGTCATCGTCCCGGCCCCAGTGCCGCCTCCGCCCGCCGTCAGCCCGGGTCCGGGCTCTGGGGCGGGAGCCAGCAGTGCCTGTCTCACCTACAACCGGGTGCCGTGGAAGCTGCGCGTCCGCAAGGAGGTCTTCCAGCCGCACGAGCCGATCGGTCCGCCGGTGGCCCTGGATCTGCTCTTCGCCCAGGTGCTGGGCGACGTATTCGGGGTGACACCCTGCCTCCGGATCACGCCCCAGGAGAAGAGCTCCGCCCTGAACATGCTCCACGGGCATGGAGTCAGTGTGGACACATTGTCGGCGAGGAACACTGGAGGAGCCGGTCAGCAGGTTAGGGCTCTGGTGAAGCGCCACCTGGTGGACATGGCACGCGACTGGCCACTGTACTTCGCCCGCCTGTTCGCCGTCCAGGGCGCCCCCCTCTACCCGGACGTGAGCATCATGGGCGTCTCTCACAGCGGCCTGTACCTGGCCCGGCGGGACGCCGACTACCTGATCGTGGTGCAGGCCATCTCCTTCGGGGAGATCCAGAGCGCCGTCACCCTGCCGCGTCCGGCGGCCCTGCAGCTCAACCTGAGGAACGGCAAGCACCTGGCGCTCCACGCCGCCCGGGCAGCCGCCATCCAGTCGATGGTCACCACTTTTGTCCAGGAGTTCCGTAAGGTGAGTGTTGATTATCCTTTTCATTTTTTTTTAGTTTTTAGTTTATTTTTTATGGGGATTGGTATCCTGATCCCTGAATGTGAATCCCTTGTCAGGATCGGTGGGGAAATGGCCAAGATATTCATGAAAAAGTGAGAAAAAACAGAATTCGCACTTTTCCAAGGGGTAGACCCAGGATTTTGGCCAAAAATCGGACCAAAATTTTTTTCTCAGGATTTTACGAATCCTTGAACACAGCTCGACGTCGAAAGGATCCCCGATTCCTAAATGGCATCCCTTTTTAGGATCGGTGGGGAAACAGCCAAGATATTGACCAAAAAGTGAGAAAAAACAGAATTCGCACTTTTCCAAGGGGTAGACCCAGGATTTTGGCCAAAAATCGGACCAACATTTTTTTCTCAGGATTTTACGAATCCTTGGACACCGTTCGACGGCGAAAGGATCCCCGATTCCTAAATGGCATCCCTTTTTAGGATCGGTGGGGAAACAGCCAAGATA